>NC_048896.1:16708606-16833344 GCF_011077185.1 Oxyura jamaicensis | reverse complement strand
CTTTGTAAACAGACCAGAAACCTTAAGGCCAGGCTGGATAAGAACACAGCAGCTACTAACTGGAATAGTTCAGCTTAGGCTTGATAGAAGGAAATGATAGGTCTCAAGTATAAGCTACCTCACAGGAAGATTGTAATGAAATCCAGCCAGCTTCAAGAGAAAAACAAAAAATATTGATTTTTTTCCGAGGAAAGAATGAGAAAAAGAACAGATGTACAGAGTCTTCTGTCCACTTACTGCAGTCTGCAGAACTGACTTAAAAATAGGCAATGGGTTAGACTTTTCTTCTTGCGCTTCCTCCTGTAGAAATGCCCTGGGTTAGACACTGAAAGGATCCACTTTGGGATAGCGCAGGGGAGGGAGAACAAGGACCTCACGCAAGAACTGACCTAAACGCTGGGAAGGTTTGTATAATCTAATTTACAATAAAATGGTATTTACAACGTTATCAGACAAAGCTTAGCAGTGTTAAGTTAAACAGCATATAATGTGATTAGTGGGGGAGTCGTGCCCATGATGTCATACACATTCTCTGAACTCTTGGAATGGGCAGATAATGTCTCAGGCATTTATTCTCTGGTGACACATTAAAACAAAACAAGAAGTCCCACCCCCATAAAGCTCGGAAAGGATGGGAGGGAAATGCGTTTGTACACATGCACGCAGACAGCTCCAGGGGAGCTGACGGCACTGCAGACAGCTGCTCCCTTTGGAGCAGAACTCGACCTGTGGTTGCACCCTACGAGCGTGGTGCTGTGCGGTGGTTAAAACAGGCCCTTGGGAGCTGCTTAGAAGCTACAAGTTCTATTCCTGACTCTGCCACAGAAGTGGGTTTTGACCGCTAAAGCTTTCTTTGCCTCTGGTTACTCCGTTTGTAGCAAGCAAAGGTAGTCAGCCGTGTCTGTGAAGTGCCCTGAGTGAGGAGCTGCATGTAGATGGAAACCACTGGCATTCTGTTCATTATGCAGAACAAATACAGCTCGACCACAAAGAGCTTTGCTGCAGATAACAGCAAGCAATTTCACAGTTTGTAATGGCCCATTCAGAAAAAAATAAATCTTTATCTTTCTGTCTCTCTGAGGCAAGCAAAATGGTATTACAAATTTTGGCTAGACTAATTAATCTGGTAAGCAATACAAATCCCAGCTATAGGTTCACATCAAAGATAATCCAGGCTGTATTTATTTTAAAGCATACTTGTTGAACTCCGGTGTAGAGATTGACTAGATAGTATTCCTCTTGTCAGTGGTGCATGCAATGAACAGAGGCTAGACTTGAGTTCAGATGGGAGTTACAGATGTAGAGAACGAGATGGGGCCACAGACAGAGCTGGAAAAGCCTGAAGAAGAGCGGTGGGTGGGAAGGAACAAGTGGGCTTGGAAACCATGGCTCACACGTCAGCTCTATTATATGCCAAAATCAACTGCAACACTGGTGCGACCTGCAGCTTTTGTCACAACAGTCATCGTCGTGGCCGCAACGCTGCTGCGTGTTGTTGGCAGCGGTGTGGATTTGTCAAGGACTGGCGTGCGTTACTGCTCGTTGACTGCAGAGAGATGCCTTGAGAAGAGGTCTTTGTTGCTCAGAAAGTGTGAGCCAAACTTTTATCTATGGCTGATGAACCAGGAGCAGGGGCCGAACGTAGTATGAGCAACGTGGATCGTTGGGCAGTCCAGTCAGACACGTGGGATGTACTGATAACAGCAGTTAATGAAAGTGAAGCCTACAGGTCGTCAGCTTTTAAATAATGAAGACCGGCAGATTTACTGCAGTAGCATAATTTAACACATTGTAGGTATGTGCTACATCCTGGGTGCTGCTTGTATTAAATAGTCTCCAGTTAAATAGCATTGCACAGCTTATTTAGAGGGGAATTTTTATTTCAGGCATTTTGACATTAATTATTTTCCACTCCCATTACAGATGAAAGATCTTATCGTTGCAGATGGTACTGCCAATGGAGAATTCTGCATGATGGTACCAGAAAGACATTTAAAATGACCTAGAGTAAACTCCCTAAGAACTGGACATCCCAGAAGCATTCGCAAACACAGAACATTTCCAGGAATGAATATTTCTGACACTCCCATTTAGAACCACGTACAAATACTCACCCGAAACCCAGGCCAGCAGAGAAGCTGCGTGGAGGCAGATGGCACACTGTGCCTCGAGTCTGGGGAGCTGGGGTGGGATGTCCTGTCCCAGGCCTCAGGTTACCCATCTGTAAAAAAGTGGGGTGTGATGCTTTGTATAGGGTCTGGCCTAGGAGAAGCGTTTGGAATGGCTAGTGACAAATGCCAATTAGGGACATAAACAGTCCTTAAAGTAAAAAACCACTTCACCAACTGTAGAGTCTGAATATCTTCATGAACAAACCGCTTTCCTCCCAGCTCTCACAGGAAGCGAGTTAATTGGTAGGCCAATAACTATAATGAGGCAGAACCTGGGGTTTTGCATGTGTATAGCGAGATCCTCCCCTTGGGGCCAAACTCCTGTTCCATATTATGAAAGCAGTAAAAGGTCTCCTCAGCAGGTGCTACATAAAGGCATTTCAGCTTTGCCTTTGCAGTGCTGGAATTGCCAAGCTATTGCTTTCCTGAGTCTCCACATGAATTCCCCAACCCAATGTGCAACAGCTGTGTGATAGATACAGCCTTGAGAAAAGGGGTGGCAAAAGAACACCACAAATGGGGATTTAATCAAATAGCACAGAGCTGCAAAACAACACCAGCATGTTTCTCCTCAGCTTTCCTTTGGGTAAGGGAGACCCTCTCAGTATCAGAGTTCAGAGAAGAGAGGTGATGTGTGATTATGTGTGATTATGTGCTCTCCAGGGCCACACCGTGTAGCTTAGAGTTAGCGAATAGCACTGGATGTGTTCGTTAATGCAGTGACCAGCAGCGTGGTTTACCCAGAATGATGCCTACAAACCTGAAGAAAGATCTTTCTTTTAACTGCCTGCGTGTCGCTACTGCCTCTGTAGATTTATTGAAGGAAGGGTTTACCACAGCACCTAGATTTTAGCCGTTCGAGCCAGGAAGTGAATTAGAAGCTGCAATGAGATGGGGCAAGTCTGAGAGGGTGGAAGTAATTCTTGCAGTATAACTTAATTAGAGCAGAGTAGAATTTCCCTTCCTTCAGAGGTGATTGTGGAAGTAGTTGCTTTCTTCCTTACTGAAGCCTTCTGAAACGTAGTTGAGACAAAAAAATGGTCTTTCAAGTAAGGCCGGATTACATTAAGGGCAAGAAATAGTGAGAGTTATTGTTTTGGACTTGTCCTCGAAAAGGATACGTTTAGCAATGCTTTTTGTTTAATCCTTTTGGGAAGGAAAAACTTGTTGTATGTCACGTCAACCTGTATGAGTTTCCACGGTGTTTCTTACGAGCTTTTAGGAGGGCTGTCTTCCTTGTCAGATACTGACTATGCCTGTTTGATCCGAGTGATTGCTTAGTTACGATTGACATATAAAACAGAGGAGGAGGTTGCATCAAGGAGAATATAGCTAGCTAACTACTGTGGTAGGATACTGAGTTAGAAAAATCAACACCATTACAAAATGACTTTTATTTTCTTGTTTAAAAGTCATAAGCATGTCCTTTTTTTTTTTTTTTTTTTAGTGTATGCACTTTACAGAGTGATCAGAAGCTGAACAGCAGCATCTGTCAGAGAAGATAAATGACTTAGCAGCAAATCATCGTACTTAAAAGGAAGACAAAAGCCTGTGGAGTAGGGGAATGAGTTTTAAATTAGCCATTTCGCTAAACTTTGCCCTAATGAAGGGCTAATCTTTGGGCCCCTGCAAAACAAATGAGAGCATCTAGTTAGACACAACGGAAACCAGCTATTGAAAAGGCTTTTTCCTTATGAACCTAATTGGCAGCAAAATAGTTCCTTTGGTAGCTGTCTTCATTTAACAATATCTTTCCCTTTTCCTGATTCATATACAGTAAAGTAAGGACTCGCTTAATTACAAACACATTTGCCTTTTTGCAGATTGAAAACTAAATATGCTTGAGTGAACCCAGCTAGAGCACTCAAAAATAAGGTGTATAAATTCTGCAGCATAAATTCTTCAGAGGCTGCCTGAGAAGAGCTTTATCTGGAGGAGTTTAAGGCAGTATGCACTCCGAAAGCCTTCTCTGTACATTGAGGCAGCCCTGTGTGCAGGGTTAACTGGAGCGTGGGCCAGCGTGGAGATCAGCTAACTTTACACAAGTTCAAGTCTGACCGGGGATCTCAAGGATATTTTATTCATTAAATTAGCTTGTTCTTCCATTTTGATATATAAGGGTAAAACGAATGATTTCTTTTTCTAAAATCTGAAGATAGGATTCTGAAACATCTGACAAAATCTAAAGCATCAGGCACTTGTTTGCTGTAGGAGCAGGATTGTGCCTTTAAGGCAGAAGGAAGGAATGTGTCATTCATGGTCCCTCTAAAACAAGGACTTATCTTGATTATAGAATTAGCTTGGTAGTAGAATATGATCTCATTGCTGTGAAAGATTACGTGAAATATCAACTTGGCTGGCCTTAAAGCAGTTCTTTTCTCAGCTGCATTTGCAGTGCAGCAGTGGCCACAGGGTTCTGTAATTTGAAGAGGTGGCCATAAAGATATTTTGGAAAATTTGGCTAATTGTATGAATTCCAGTAAACTAATTCAGGGACAGATAAAAGCATGACTGGTGTTTTCTTTGACTTTTTAAATTTTATTCTAAAGACTCTTAGAGCAAGCAAAACTCGAACACTTCATAGGACTTACAATTTCTGTCCAAACCCGTGAAAATAGATACCTGTTAGATGAAAAGTCATGGAAGGCAACGTAGGCTGTAATGTAAATCGGTGCTTAGCTGTGCAGAACCTGTCAGTCTGGCAGGTAAGAACCTACCTGGAAAGTAGGTTTCATCTGAGTAATCAGCTGCCCAGTCTGAGGTGTCTGAGGAAAATTCACCAGGTTTATTCGTTTGCTTTTTGTTTTACGTCAGCATCTGAAGTGTTTCCTAGAACAAGGAAAATACAAAAATTATTTCTCTACTAAATCACATGGATGCCTGGCATGCGTACTGTGTGTTTATTTGTTTTTCCAAGGTGAAATTCAAAGACCATACCAATGCCCTGGGCCAAAAGGAAGAATGGGAAGAGGTACTCAAACAACAATGGCCAGGCTGTTTTCATGCACTGATTCCAGCTGTGATCTCCTCAGAACCTATCTCATTGGCAGAATGACACTGACACCCTTCAGCTCATATGGAAAGAGGACAGGGGAGATGCTGAATACTCAATGTGCAATGTTTGTCCTAAATCCAGTTACCTTCCCCCTATCCACTTCGTAATTCAGTGCATTAATGCCCTCTCCGTCATCCTGTGATGTTTGCAGACATAATCCTGCTCTCAGAAATAGTTTGTGCTCCTGCAGAATTTTCTGTTATGCTCAGGAAAAAATAATAAAAATAATAAAAAACCCTCCACAGAGGAAAATTCTCACAAAGACTGGCTTCGACCCCCCCCCAGCACTGTCTCCTTTCAGATTTCTGCCCCAGCCTGGACTTGCATCCCTGCTGGGTACAGTGCAGGTTCAGGAGCTACTGCACGTTCCTCTGAACTACACAGCCCATTTGAGAACGTTGGGGCTAGAAAGCCTTTCAGCCTCCCACTTGGTACATGTGCAATGTAATCCATTCGGGTCATGAGTGTTAGACTTTATGCTCCAATTGAGAGCCAAACCTTTTTTTTTTCAATGCTGTGTTCAGTTCCACTTCCCCAGTGGGGCGATAGGTGCCGCGCACCATCTGAAGTCAATGTCAAGTGATGGAGGCTATGTGGGCATGATCGGAGCCTTGGCTTGATTCCCCCACGTCTGTGCAAATAAAACTTGGGTGGATGCTGCCAAGCCTAAGAAAAAATATTTTCTATCAAGGGATCCCAGGAGCGTTCAAATGACCCCTAGGTTTGGAACATAGGCCCTATTCTGAGTGCCTGGTGTAGCAGCTTTTAGGTCATTCTGTGTCTGTTTTCAAAAGCCTGGAAGAATTGTGTTTAGCAGAAAGGGGTTCCCAGCCTTAGCATAGCAGAAGTGTGGTGTTTTTGTTGTTGTTCTTTTTTTCCCCCCTCTCTGATTCTTTACCAGAAACCTCAGCCAGCAGCAGATCTGATTTAAGATGATGTCTGAAGACTGAATTAGGAAGACAGTTGACTTTCTCTGCTGCAAAAGAATGAAATTTCAGTGAAAAGGGATGAGTCATGGGCTTTCTATTTTATGGGCAGTTCATGGAGCTAAAAGAGGAGAATAGAACTTTTTCTAAACTACTCTTTCTTGTAAAATGTGCATAAGCAGAAAAAATTAGTTAATATAATTGAAGTTATATCAAAAAGAAATGATGAAACAAAAGGTAGGACTTAGTCCCGTATCTGTGGTTTTCTAGGTAATCCTGTAAAGACTGGAAAACAGATGAACCACGAAGAAAATTAATGCAGTACTTTCCAATAGACTGCAGTGGGCGTTGGCTCAGAGTCACAGTTCATTTGACTTGTCTTTTAAAATGTCCCGAAATTTCTGTCTATGTCATTCGCAGCGAAGACGCTTATGCTTACTGGGAGCCTAACCTGAAACTGAGAGATGATTTCCGTGCTCCAGAGCCGCAGCGACCATCAGGAGGAACAGGGACAGGTGTGAGACTGTGATGGAGCACTCGCTGCCCTGCAGCTCTGTGAAGACTGACAGCTTTTTGGGATGAAATAGAGCTGTGCATTAAGGACCTCAGATTCTTTCCAAGGAATCTCACAGATAGTTGAGAGTGAAGACATTGAGTCATTTCTTGGGAGAGGATTTTGTTTTTATATCCTCAATACAGGGTGTTGCCGTCATATTAATCATTATTATGGATAGAAACAAATGCATTCAGGCTGCAGTTTTGACCCAATCTGTTTTTCTGCTTTTCTGCATTGGTATTTGCTGGTGTGAATCGCGTGTTTTTTCTTTTTCTCTCAGTAACAGTATTTCTAATTATGCCAAATGGGAACAGCGGGAAATGGCATGATCCGACTCTACAAGCAAGTCAATTTTTTAAGCTTTGAAACTATAAAGGACTTTTTTTTTTTTTCCCCAAAATATTCAGATGTTAATGTAACTGTGAGGTCACTTGTTCCTTCTCTACTGTACTGTTCATTAAGTTGTGATCTTTGAGAGTTCAGTCTAGAGGAAAACACACATTTGCTTGTGCTGTTTCTTTTAGGATTTAAATTCTGTTAAGCTACACAAAGAATAGTTGGTCCTTGAGAGACTGGGCACAAAACTACATTTTGTGTGGTTAACATGCTTTAAGCTCTTGATTTTTCTGCTTGTGCTATCTCCTGTCAGGTCTCTTCTACATTCTCCTGTCAACTGGTTTCTGTATTACAGGCTCTGGGTCTCCCACTTGTGTCTCAATGCCAGTCCCATTTTTCATTCTAGTTTCCTAAACCATCACTTCTTGGGTTCAGAAACCTTCTTTAAATCCACATCTTCAGCCGTATTCAGAGTTAGTAAGCTGCAAAATGTTAAAATAACATCAGCTTCTCTGCCTTCTCTTCCTTGTCTGTCTTCTCTATCTTGGTTTGCACACTGCCAGCGTTTCAGAGCAAGCATCAGCTACCTGTTGTGCATTACACAGTACCTTGATACCTGGCATGTGGCAACTTCTGTCTGAGTCCTGGCATATTCTTAGCTAAAAGTTCTTCCTGTTCATCAGGCCAGATGCGTTGAAGAAGCAGTGTCTAGATCTGGATTGAATCTAGGATAAAGTTGTGAAGTTCAGGACCGAAATGGCAGAGGGGCACTCACCAACAAGGTTTTGGGCCGGAAATGGGAGGCCTACGTTTGGCCACCTGCTCCATCACTGGGGATGAACGGAGCTGTTCCAGGCTGTTATCAGCTTAACAGAGCTTTTAGTCTCTTTGCAATGTTGTGTGTGTGGGGTGAGGCTTTTTAATTCTGGATTTGAAGCAATTGGGTTTCAGAAATTTTGGAAGGAACGAGAGACAAGAATGCACTTCCTGCAGTGCATCTCTCCCAGCTCTGAAATTCTTGCCTGTGTTGCCACAGAATGACTGAAAGGCTTCGACCTCTGGCTCTGAGCACCAGGTACTTCATGTGCCTTTTACTGTCCCCCCCTTTGTTAAAGAGAATGTTATGACATGCTCCTATCATGTTCACAACTTTCTTCCTTTCTTCTACTGATGATTTCCTCCTAGCACCAAAACAAAATTAGACCTGCAAAGAAGATGTTAAATCAGAAACATCTCTAGGCTGCTGGCAAATCTCTGCAGTCAGGCTGAGCAGCCCCTAGACCTTATTTTTACTTGTTCTGGTTTACGCTGATGTCATTTAATTGATTTCAGTGGATTACTTTGGTCAGCTTAGTGTCAGGCTCAGAGGCTATGGCAAATACTTGCGTGTTGCTTCACATCAAAGCTTCACCTCTCAGTACAGCTGCCCTCCCTCATCCCTGGCAGCGAGAAAGTGTAACACCCTCATAATCTCTCCTTTTCCCTAAACCTAAAAGTGCAAAAGGATTTTGATCAGACACTGTCAAAGAATTGGGCTTGTCTCAAAAAAAAAAAAAAAAAAAAAAAAGTTGAGGCTAGAAATGTTTGTCTAACATTTTCTTTATGGTCCTAGGGAGGGGTCTGGGCTTTTTTTTTTTCTTTTTTGACCCTGTGCTCTTGCGTTGTCAGTTCTGCCTTGCATCTTTTGTGGGCTGAAGGGGAATTGGTTTGAAGCATCTCCATCTGCTTGCCAAGAGCTGCTGCTGCTGGGACGAGGAGTAGATCTTCTCTGAGACTCTGCCCATGCTGACTAAGAGAGGGAAGAGAAGAGGCAGGAGTTTCCAGGACTGGCAGATTGATAAATGTAGTCTAAGAGTGGAACTGAGAGCTATCTTAATGTTCTGGGGATGATGCTTTGGGGTGACCAGAATTGTGTGAGGATTACAGAATTCATCGCAAAGACTTTAGAAGCAGTAAGTTACCTGAAAACCGTGTCTGCTTGGGTCTCTTGGTGTATCAGCCAGTGTGGTGATGTACAGGGGCAGCAGGGAATAAAATGCATGTAGCAAGAGCCAGGAAGATTGAGGTTTAGGCTCCACTTTACTGGAAAGCAAGTACAGCTTTGTAGGGGTCAGGGTTTGTCTTCATTGCTTGTTTGAGGATTACAGATACTAATTTTATATTAAGGATGTCTTAGCCACCCTCCTTAGGATGATGGCTGTTGTTCTCTGCTCCAGGTACATCCACACAAGTGTAGACCAAGTTTTCTTTGCATTGCAGAACTTTCTGTGTGTGTTGTTTACACAGACCCCCCAAACTACCCGGAGGTCTCAGTGCCTGCTTCTTGTAGTTCAAGCCTATAACTAATTATGTAGTTGTTGTTTCTTCAAGGGGGTTTGAATCTTGTTTAAATAAATTTTGAAACATCTTGTTCTTCAGTCTTTGGATAGAAATGTCCAGCAAGTGTTACACCAGCTGAAGGGAACATGCTTTTCTTGAGCTGCTGAGACTATCTACGTTTTTCATTTGGTTCCCTTCTTTTTTTTCCAGTTTTCTTTGTCTTGGTCTTCACTAATCAAATCGAACTTAATACTTGAATCAAATTCTAAACTCTGATGTTCAAAGTGGATTTGTGATCAGGCTGAAATAATTCATCCTGTCCCTGCTGAACCCACCTAATCTACCCACAACTTGTGTTCTGGCCCTTTTTAGTGCAACGTTTCTGTCACCCAAGCAAGAAAAATAGATCTTCACATGCTTGGCCGATCCATGTAAGCCACTGTTTAGTGAATAGGCCCTTTGGTCTGTCATTTTTTTTTCTGCTTGTTTGATAAACTTGAGACATAGTTACTTTGAAGACTGGGCATTATCTACCTGCTCTGGGAACGGTTCCATGAAAACTGAGATTGGATCTCTAGGCTGCTGACAGGCTAATTCTGGACATTATTGCAAGCCTCAAGGTCAGTGCGCCTTTCAACAGCAGAATAGAATTTCTGGTGCATTCATCTCATTTTAAATGGGTCTCTCTAAACCTGAGTTACACTTACTCAGTGGCGTGAGAGCTCAAGCTCATATACATCGCAGAGGAGTTTAAAAAATATTGAGGTGGGAAAGGAAGAAGACCTTATCTCAAACTTTGGAGAGGGAATTGAGTAACAGCAGGAGTCTTCACCCCTGTGAGCCTCCATCCAAACCCTGGGTTAGGAAAAATACTCACTGTGTTGTAACGAAGCTGAAAAGAAGTGGTGAGCGTGTTTTCTGGGAAACAGCTAGAAGGGTTTCAGGAGCGATTTGTTTTGTACTTTACAGGCAGTACCACAATAAGCCCATTTAAGGCAGTTTTAGTGGGGAGGGGAGCCTGCAAGAAGGGGGATGCTGAGCTCTGTTTCTCCAGGGCAACCTGGGGGTGTTGAGCTGAGACGAGATGTGAGGCTGCTGGGACCAGTGTGGTCATGGGTCCCACTCCTCTCTGACTGCCCCGAGAGCCTTCACCCCTAGAATTCTCGCCTGGCAGTTAGGGGACAGTGCAACTATCTGAAAGGACCGCTAAGTGGCTCCTGCTGTACTGTCAGAACATGCCTACCTCTTTCTTAATTGCCAATTAGTCTTGGTCAAGCATCTAGGCAGAGTACTACCCAGGTGTGTGGTGACAATATACAGAAATTTCATCCTGCACGCAGAAAAGCTGGCAGAGACAACATCTTGCTACAGATAATAAATGATAATACAATTTAACTTCCATTGTCAAGCGCAGCTAATGTTACCTACAAGCTGTCCTCCCTTGTGTCCTTGACTTGCTGTTTGTTTGTTTTTTTAGTGCTAAGTTTCTGGAAAGCAGAAGTAGCTGTTGGACCAGCAAGGGTCTAAACACGTGCACAGCTGGTTGGAGCTGAGCAGAGCTGGGACTGAGACGACCGGCACTTGGAAGTGCCTGGGTTTTCAAGCAATAGGGTGACAAGCATAAACAGGGTAACGCTTAAAGAAGGAGAGTTCCAAGAGTAGTCTCCAGTGCATTCATTTCTGAGCGCTGCCGAAATGGCACGTTAGGAAACAGGGTGTGTCCTGCAGACCAAGAGGTACGTGTCCTGATACACTCGCTGTGCATGAATGTGTGCAAATTGTTATCTCCGTGCTTTGGTTTCTCCAGGAAACGGGGGAAAATTGTAGTTGGATGAAATATGCCATGTCAATTATTTTTCTTTCTTATGAAAGATCCTTCCTCTTTCTCCACGCCCTGCAATGTGTGCCATGTTTTGCATGCTGTTTCTCTACCCTCTGACTTGGTGACCTTCTTTGGGCAAGTAAAGGTCTGATGTAACTTCCCCCGAGTCCCATCTGACACCGCTGCCTTTTGATCCCATCAGAGCAGTTTTACGATGACTGGAGGGAGCGCTGCAGAGCTCTCTAAGTTCAGTTCTTTGTCTGCCCACGGTTGACCCCCACCGTCTGGAAAATCAAAACTGTGTCTGGAGAGAGTCTCGTTGGCTGTTGGAACGTAGCAGAGAACCGCAGCTATATTTAATCTTTAATAAATGAGCAATATTAGGTGTTTATGGAATGTCTGCAATAGTACATAGTATGAAAGTACAGGTTAACGTAGTCACTACTATTTTCAAGCAAGGGGAAGGTACTGTTACTTTTAATGAAGTGCTTATGGCTTTGTTGATTGCAGGAGTGTCCAGCTCCCCACGCTGTAGGACTGCAGAGCGCCTGAAGAGGTGGTGGTGTTCAGCTTAGGTGTGCGTGTTCAGGCCTATTTGGTGAGACAGGGACTGCTGACTGCTGAAATCTCGCCTCCAGGTCTTGCACGATTAGACTGGAAGGTGGCAGGTCTCTTGCAGGAGCAACTTTCTCCTCCACAAACGGTTCTGTCATTTTGGGGCGAGACTTGTTAAGGCCGAGGTCTCTGGTTGGGCCATGTTGGGGTCAGATCTGTTTGTCTTGAGTCAAGGTCTGGATAAATTAAAAACAGGCACAAGACTGGTTTTTGACAATTTATATCCAGGCTGTTTATCCCTGAGTGTTGAAGAAATTTGTATCTGAGGGTTGGATTTCAGGAAACTTTCATTTGGGGAGTGACTGTTTAAAGTGTTGCAAGAACCCTAGAAACCAGAATTCTTTGTTCCTAAGCCATACACAGTGCAGGCAACAGCAACAGCAGCAATCTGTTTCCCCAGGAATTGCAAACAAGCTTAACCCTGAGTTGGAAAGACCATACTCTGGAGAGGCAAAAGGAAATTCAATATCTGAGCTAAGTGTGTTCTGACTTCCTTGGAAGAAAGTCTGCCAACTGCACAAAGTTATGATGATGATGTGACGAGGACCCATTGTCCACTGAGGCCTCCACGAGCCAATGACGTTCACGGGGGGCTGCAAAATATGCAGTCCCACAGGGTGGGAGGTATGGAGGTAGGCAGTAGGCCTTTATTGTTCTTACCCCACTATACTTGGATGCCTTGGAGAGCTTCAAGGTAAAACTTTTGATGTCCCTTTTACAATGATCTGTTTCTTTATGTATTTTGAAATATCTGGTTCCAATGGTACTAAAAATTTGCTGTGACTGAGAACTTTTCCAATGCAAAGTACTTGTTAAAATACAACACGTGGCCAGGCCAGACTAGACCAGGCTTGAATAAAGATCGTACTATTCTCCAAATTATATTGAAAGTTTGGCAATTTTCTTGAGCTTACAAAGTAACTTTCCATTGAAGTCTAATTATAGGCTTAAAAGTAGAAAGGCTTTCCTGTTATATAAAAAATAATAGTGACCTTTACTAGGTCCAGTCTGTAGTTTTGAAGCCTGATATTCAGGGATGTGTTGCTATTTGGCTCTTTTTTTTTTTTTTTTTTTATTTTCTTTTTTTCCTTCTCTTTTCAGCAAGTAATTCTAAAAGGCAGTGTCATCTTTTCCAACCCCTTTTCTGAGCAATGCCATTTGTGTTTGTCAGCCCAAGCTTCATCCCAGCCTGATAAATGTTCCCGCTGGTCTATTTGTTACCTTTCTATGTGTTGGGTTTTTGTCTCCCTTAGCGTGGGTCTGTTTTCATTCTTACGGTATGCTGTTTGGCCCTAGCTTATGTTTGTCTTCCCCAGCTGGAGGTGGATGCCACATACTACTACCTCTCAATCTTTTCTGTTTGAGGGAAGTTTGCTACAGTACCAAGCAGGTGGCATTTCCTGATAAAGCAGAGGTACTCTCTCTTTTCTTGCTATCAACGTAGTCCTCACGGTCAGGCATTTGGAGTCTGAGAGTGGAAAGTTGCTTTTTATTTACTCACCTATTTCAAATAGCCTTAATGCAGCTCCCTGTGTTGTCCATCTGTTAAATTCAGTGAAAGCTCTGGATCCCCAGTGCTGCTGGAACGTAGGTTCCTACCCCAAAGCTGTGTTTGTGGTCGTTTATGTCAACTATTTTGCACCTCAGTTTATCCATTATGAAACTGGATGTAATGCTATCTGAACACCAGTGTCATCGGGCCGAAGAGCGTGCATTTGCAATGTATTCTTAGTATTTGTGAGTCTCCTGTCGAAAGATTAAATGGGGAAAAGCTATGGGGGAAGTGGTGTGCATTGCTGCTTTTAGTCATTACTCTCACATATTTTCCTAATGGCTGTTTTTTGCTCAGGAGCTGACGGATTTAATTTGTTCTGTGGTTTGTGGAACACAGGTGCAGCCCTGAGAAGTGATAAATGCCTTTCTTGAGCACTTCCATTAGCTTCGGCTTCTCGCAGGACTAGGTCTACAGTTTATTACTGATAACCCAGATACATTGTTTGTTGATCTCCTACTTGTAGGAGATGTTCTGTGAAAAACTTCTTTGATTCCAGCAGTCTTCACAAAATTCTTTCTGTTGAAGTTTAGTTTATTATTTTAGGGTTTTCCACTACAAGTGAGATTTATACTGCACAGCGGTGCCAAATCAGGGCAAGAGCTCAAAGCCTTTAGTACGAAATATTTTCTACAAGTGCTTGATACACCAGATAAATTCAATTGAAAACAGCTATTCAAATCTTCCTAGAGCAAATACCAGGCAGATTTTTCAAGGAAGGCTTGCGTATGTACTTAAGTTTTACTTTTACTCATGTTTTCCTCATCTTTCTTTCCTTAGCTTATAAATGCGAAAGGCCTAAAATTGTAATTTTGTTTATCTCATAGACTTTTCTGTTTGGATCCATATATTCCTTATAACTCTTGGGAAAATAATCAAAAGCAAAATTCTTCATATTAATTATAGGAACTCAATAATTAGACTAGCTCTTTCTGACATAATAAGGCTAGGCAGGTACTTCTTTATTTGGAACCTTAGATTCAGATCTTGAATTAATTATACTGGCAAATAAACTACTTTCTTTTATATATATATATATATATATAAGAAAGCTTTTCCACTACTGAAAGAGAAAAAAAAACGGGCAAAAAGGCAAGTGAGAAGGACAGAAGAAGAAGACTGATGTTTTCTTCTTAAAGAATTCATAAATGCTGGTGTAAGTCTTATCCAACATGAGGTATGTAAAATATTAGAGATGTTCCTTCTATCAAGTTTCATTTTTGCTTCAATAAATAGTCTAGATATGTTTTAGGAATCCTCTATCCTAAAGGTAGCTCAACTCGATCTCAGGAATCTCTGTAGAGCTGCTGCTTACAAGGGAAATACACGGTCTGATTTTCCAAACAAAGGGTGTGAGATCATTATTAAAGTCATTCCTTTTCTACTATCTTTGTATGCTGGTGTGTGATTTTGTAAAAAAGAGCTAGCGCCATTAGAGGTTAGTGGCTTCCCCTTATTTATGGGCTGTTACAGTGATTTACTGTTTGTATTGCAGCAGCACCGAGAGCTCAAGATTCCCATACGCTGGGCACCATGCAGACAGCGAGTGAAGTTGGCTCCTGCAGGGAGGACATGCTGTTCGTTGGCTTCAGCCCTGCCTGGGGAGGAGTTGGCCTTGCTCCTGAAGCTCTCCAAAGGGATGCAGGTTTGTGTTGTCACTGTTCTTGAAGCAGTCTGGTTTCTTCGTATTCCTCGCTTGCCTGTAATCTGTCAGGTTAACCTAACTACGTGGGCTAGCCCAGGGGGGTGTTTGTGTGCATTAATCCTAAAACCATGCTGAGAAAAGGAGGGTTGAAGAGTACATTACCTTGTGTCCTTCCAGTGGTGGTACTCCTGTCTGATCTTGATTTGAGCAGGTGAATGACTCCATAGCCCATTAGCAAGCATTTGACCTATTATGTCCCCCATTTCCCTTTCCAGCTTTGACGCTCAGTATGATTTATGTGGCAGTTACATTTCAGTGGTAACTCAGTTCCTGGTTTTGTTCTTTTTACAGAAATTAGTACCGAAAGGCATTGTGCTGATAGAGGGTTTGGAATAACCACCAAGCTATTTGTCTGTTTAACATACAATTTTTTCAAAGACAGCATTTTAATGAGTGGGAGAACACAACTGGGCTAACTGTACTTTAGAAGCTCAGCTCTGGTTTTTGGACTCTTTGAATTTCAGGCTGTAACATCAATGCTGAGTGATACCACTAAAGAACTGTGAAATGGAGAGCTACCCTGTTCCCCCCTCCTCATCCCCCCTGCAAAATAAAAGGCAGGGGAGAAAAACAATGCTACTCTGACTTATTTATCTTTATCCAGTTCCTCTGTCAGTAAGGGGATAAAGCGAAAAATTCAGAACAAAGTAACTTAAAAAATCAAAGGATTAAACCCCTATGTATGTGATCCTGATGAATTGGATGATTCAGAAGATGTTAACCAGAGCAACAGCTGTAATGGAAGGAGGGCCTGTAACAAACAGGTTTTCTGATTTATCAGGGTAATCAAGCATAGAAGTGGGCAGGCACTGGGTGGTACAGAATACCAACATTTTTTTGTGCTGCCTGGGAGATATATTTGAACCTTTAGGGAAGAATTGCCCCCCCCACCCCCCCCTTAATTCCACTGCGTATTTTTTTTTCTTCTTTTCCTGAAAGTGTAAGTAGGGCACAAGCATTTCTTTGAATCTCATTTTTAAACTTGTTTTAAATCTTCCTCAACTTAAAACGGTTACTGCTTGTTTATTGCTGTTAGAAACGTAACGACCTCACAGGAGACTAATCCTGCTTCTGGGGTACTCCGTTCCCTAACATACGGGAGGAGGCAACATGTGCAATATGCGAGGGGAAATAGGCAGATAGAAATCTAGGTATGCTGGGCTGCTTAGAGAAATGCAACACATACCCTCTGCTGTTTTCAATGTAGTTTGGTTTAGTAGCAATTAACGGTCTTTGGATTGAAAACTTTTTAAAAGAAATCCCTAAAATAACTCTTAAAACCCACCTTCAATGGCATTTTCCTTTCCTCCTAGTGCAACGTCCCAGACTCTTTTATGTGTAAAAATCAACAGGAACATGATGCAGACCAAGTTTAACATGACTTGACTGTGCCTGTGTTCTTAACAATCTATGTTCAGTGTGGTGGGAGCGAGGTTTTCACCAAGTTTTGTCTGAAAATTCAAAAAGAATTCACCTGTTTTCTCTCAGACACATTACATTTGAAATGCTTTGCAAGTTTAATGCAGGGAGCGTTCCCTGCAGTACAGGCTTGATGCTCCCTGAAATCCCTCAAGCAGTATGCCTGCTGAAAAATGCCACATCTTGGTATTTATTGCACTGGGATTTTTTTCATGCAGAGCTATTTTCCTCCTTGAGATCAATTCCCTGAAGAGAAGCCCTACGTTGGCTGGGCAAGACTAGTGATTCCAGTGATTCTGAGCTTACAGAGGTCTCGTTGCATCATCTATTTCTTCCTCTTCGTTATTGCTGGGTATTTTCCCAACAGCACAAAGTGTTCATTTCAGTTTCCCATGTGGTGATGGCAGCCTCTTTCACGTGGCCATAACATCTTCCGAAGCCCCCTCTGTGCAACACCAGCCATAAGTAGTCAGCATATATAAATTCCAGCCACTTGGGACTGGAAGGAAGCACTGAATGACCTCTCCCCAACTCTTGTTTCCATCAGTATTGCTGTATTTTCTTAGTCTTAAGGTCTTTCTCAGTAGCATGTTTGTCTGTTGTATGTTTGTTAAGAAAATAATTTTTGTTTGCTTGTTGCGAAGAGGAAAGTTCACTGCACACATGTGATATTTGTTTGCTTTCCTGATGTGGTTCCTGAAGCCAGAGTGCAAAAATGTTGATACAGCCTCTTGAGATGATTATCGTAGGGAAGTAGTCTTTTCTATTGTGTGTGCATGCAGTTGCCCAGACTTAGTTTTTGATTGTTATTTTGTGTCCCTTAGAGCAGGGGGTTAGTGATAATATTCTTTGTTGCATTTTTCTTTTTTTTTTTTTTTTTTCTTGTCCTTTTTTTTTTTTTTTTTTAAACCAGATGCTCGGTGTTGTGGTAAATAACTTCTCTGCAAGTGTTTGAGTGAAGCAGTTCCCTAGATGCGAGTTTAATACTGTTTCTATTCCCTAACTGGACGCGAGTTCAAAACCTCTGTCTGTTCTTAGCTTTCACGACTTGCTAGTTCTGCTGCTGGGTTTGCTGCAGTCACTGCGTGAGATGATTTTTTCTGTGCCTGGGAGCCCAGTCACAGGCTGAGAATCCATTCCACTAGGCAGAATCCAGTATCTGCCTAAGTGAGAAACCTCTTAAAAATAATGTTGGAATAGTATCACAGGGCATCCAAACAAGAAAAAGAAATTAAAAACAAATGAAGAAAGCAGACTGCCTTTTGTGCCTTCAGGTGGAGTAAATCTGGGCTTTCATAAATATTTTCCCTGAGTTTGTGATTTCATAGCTGAGTGCCTCCCAACACAACCACCTCTTTGCCAGTTTTTTACCAGCCCCAAGCTACTCCTTTCTCCCCTCAGCCTACCTAAAATTCTCTGCTTCCAGCACCCCCAAGTCAAAGCCCCTGACACTCGTGTGGTTGCCTGCCTGGCTACAGCTGCTGCCTCCCCTCTTCCCTCTTGGTAGCTCCGGCTCTTGCCCTCTCCTTGGCCATCCTGGTCAACCGAGTCCACCTGTTTGTTCTCCCCTCGCTGCAGAAAGCAGTTCCCCATCTTCTGGGGCATTGCTCTGGTAGCAATTTAGCAATTAGTTCTGGTAGCGGTTTGAGAAAACCTGGACGCCAGCTGGGACTTCCAAGGAAGAAAAATAAGATGTGTCTGAGAGAAAACAGGTGCACCCCAGCGCTGGGTTCGGTGAGCTCTAACAATACATCTGATGAGGCAGCAAAAATATTTTGGGTAACCTTAAGAAAAGCTGTCTCCTGCACTACATTATCATTACTAATGGCACATTCCTGGTTTCAGTAAGTATATCAAGGGTGTTTATTTTAGGGAGAAAGGGCACAGTTTATTTTGCACAGAAGGTGTTTGGGAATGTTTGTCATGATGTGTCAGTGACAATTCAAAAGACCTGGTGTTGCCCTCTTTGCAAATCACCGTTTGACTCCCTTGGCTCCCGTTGCATTAAGTTCTTGGTATTGAAGACGTCTCCCCCAGTGAAATGTTGGTAATATTTTTAACAAAAAGAGCTTTCGTGTAATTGATATCTCCAATAAACGGAGCTCCAAAAGCATGTTTTAACCTGTGTATTTTGTAAACACGACATGAAAAATTCACAGAGAATTTCTGTTACATCCTGAGGCAACTGGGAGTCTTTTCCAAAGTGAAGGCAGGGGAGCTACATGGTGTATGAGGAAGAGAGCGTGAACAAAGAGAAGCCCAGATGGGAACGTACAAGCAACAGAACTGGCAATTAGGAGGTCTCGTGCACCGGGCAAAAGCTACTTATTCTGCTGTGGCTTCAAGACAGGCTGCCTGGTGGAGGCAGCCTGCAAGCACTATGCTGCCAGCAAGTTCTGTGCAGGTTCAGGGACTTCACCTTCCTAAACAGCACAAGGTTTTGCTGCTGTTGACTCTTGCTAGCACAGCTACACTGGTCCCTGGAGTCCCACCAGTGTAACAGTGTCAGCTGTAGGATGTGCGTTTTCCATGCCCTGAGCTGACCTTGGGTGTGCAAAACTCTGGCAAAGCTTTACAGTGTAGACATGGCCCGAGGCAGATGGAATTTGCCAAATGTGGTGTTTAATGAGACAGCCAAGTGAGCATAATACACAGCGAGTTCAGTAATGCCCCTAAGGGCTGGGGTCCTCGGAATGTGCTGTGCTGGAGCAAAAGGAGCGACGGTGGAGCCGTGCAGGCCCAGCGCAGAGCCAGGCAAGGGGCTTCGGAAGAGAGCTGTTGGAGCTCTCATATGATCCAGTATGTGATATTTGTTATAAACAGGGTTATTCTGAAAAGTATTGACAGGTTTGAACAGGTTTCATCTCAAGTCCTAGAGGTACAGGTTTTGAAGTAGTTGCACATGCCTGTGTTCCCCTAAAATGCTGTGATACCGTTGTCACAAGTTCTGTACCTCGCTGTGTAACCTGTATGCCTGTGCACAAGTGCACGGACGTGTCATACAGACACACGGTGCAGACATGCCTATTGCCCTCTGACCCTCAACTTATCTGCAATTGGAAACATGAAGAAAATATTAACGAGAGGATTTCTAAAGGGAGAACCCTTTAGAAATGGTCAACCGAGGGGGACAAGGGAGGGTTCTTGTGAGAGGGCTTTTTCTCTCTCTTTTTTTTTTTTTTTTTCAAGGCAAATCCTTTTATGTTATCTCCTAGAAAAGCTGCTCACCAGTCTCATCATTTGTGGATGAGGACCACAGCCCATTCATCTGTGCACGAGGGAAGGCATGGGGTAAGGAATTGCGTTGTTTTGCACCCGCTGGCAGATGCAGCACCTTTCAAATGCTTTAGAAAATGAAACTGCATTACTTTTTCTCTCATTTCTAGATGAAGTTTTTTCACAGAGCATTTTGCTCTTTTAGACTGATTTAATGACAGATTAAAAACCATTAGAAACATGTTTTGGGAGACCTGGTTGGGCATTAGACCACACCCAGCAGGTTATGTCTTTTGCTGGCATAAGTTGAAATTGCAAGGAGAACCTAATGAGAGTGCTAAGAGTTGCAGTTCTAAAAATGGAACTCTGTGAGCAAAATCTCCTTGAGCTTAAGGGAAATTAGTTCTACTTTACTGATGAAGTAAGAAAATAAACATTATTATTGCTTGGTTCTGAAATGCTTGTAATTCAGCACAGGGATCTCTGTTAGAAAGGCGTTTAGAGCTCACCTGCTTGACAGTAGTTTGCTTTTGGACACTTGTCTTTAGATTGTAAGGTAGAATAAACTACTGCTGTTTGTTTTGTAGGATTTGGATCTGTTTGTGAGATGACACTCACAATGTTGAGATGACACCGTGATACAAATGTAAGTTCAAGTCAGATGGAAGCTCTGGAGGGTGGTAGCACAGCACTGCAATAGGCTAAGGTATATGCTAAGAGGGGAAAAAGAGTGAAGTTTGAAGTGTGGTGTGTTTGGTTCCCCCTTCTCCCATTTCTGCTCCGTGAGCACAACCTAAAACAGATCCCCTGCTGGTATGGAGGTCACACAGTTTATTTCTGTCATGCTCACGTGGTCTTGTCAATAACAGGGGAGCATGAATCAGAAGCTTTTTTTAAAACCAAAATACATGGTGTCACTTTGTGTTATGGTAGCATCCAAGGACCAGTTAGGATCAGGGCTTCATCTGTTGCAAGCTGAATCTGTTATGAGATGAACACATTGTGTTGATCCACTGAAAAAAATCCAACCCAAGATGCAACAGAGGAATGCAACAAGCCGTAGGAGGGGAAGAGAGGGTAAAGGAGCTGAAGTGATGGGTGGTCTGCACAGTGCTAGAAAGGAGACAAAAGGCTGTATGCTAAAAACTGTCACTTAGAACTATATAGGCAAGTACCTGAAAGATAAGACTTGGAACAGGGGAAAAGACCTTTGTTTAACTAAACACTAAAGACATCTGAAAGATCTTGAGTTGATGTGGGGCTGGGGTGGGAGGAGGCAGGACAGGCAGGTGAGCAGATTAATGGCATTGTTGCAGCTTGCCCATATAATGTTTGGGATTTTTATTTCCTCAATTGCATTTATTTGGTGGGGTATTGTTGATACAAGCTTGGCCTAGAAACATAGAACTAAGTCATTTGAAAAGGTCTGGCTTTAGGAGAAATGTTTTCCTGTGTTTCCTGTGTGCTCCCACTGTTTTCCAGGGCTCGTGACTGGTGCATGAAAGTTTGACTGACAAGGGAGGCAAGTGCAAAACAAGTCGGAGAAGAAATGAAGAAACTCCTCATGCTGAGGATGTAAGATGGGGAGCAGAGTAAATGAAGCTAGATTATTACATAGTCCAAAAATATTCCTCTTTGTCACATCTTCTACTTACTGAAGGCAATCGTATGTTCTCCAGGCTATTAAATGAAAAATCAGAGATAAAATGTCAGAAAGGCAACTAAGTTATCTCTGGATGGATGCTACTGCCATCTCCCGAAGAAAAAATGGATGCTTAATGAGAATTATAAAAATTATAAGACTCTGGCTAACCACAGTCTCCTTTAACCTGAGCACTTCTGCTGGAACAAGAGCATGACATTCAAAATCTTCCTGTCTCCTGGAAAATCTGTGGAGTCGGAGGCAGTATCTTGGAAACCTTGGTTAGGTATGTAGTGTTCAGCAATTTCACAGATGAGCTTCCAGGAAACCTTTACAGATTTTGCAATAAAAATAGCATTCATATATGACTTTGTTTATGGTGGGGCCCTACAGTGAACTGTTTGGGTTTTGTCTGTAAAATTTCTAGCCAGTTGGTCTTGCTAAGAACAAGTGTAAGTTGGAGCACGATGGCATTTAAACCCTATGAGAAGAAAGTAATATTTGAAGGGAAATCATATTTTGGGCCCAGCAAGTTTGACATTGACTGCTGCCAGAGTTTTAAACATTATTGAGTTCAACAAACTTTTCCATCAAATTCCAGAATCATCTGGAACATTCCCTTTTACGTGAAATAAATGCTTGTGAGCTGCCAGGTGATTAACAATGTTTGCTGAGATGTGAACAACGGAGGGTGCCTCAGGAGACTCTGCTTTGTTTTGCTACTGTAATTTCCAGTAAAGATTTGGTCAAGACTTGAAACTCTCAGATGATGTATTTTGCAGCTTTAAGTTAAAATTCAGACCTGCCAAAAGGTTCTTGATGGCTGGCTTCTCAGGCTGAAACCACCTAATTTTTCCATTGTGGTTTGTGTATCTAGTTATGGATGACCATTTTATCTCTCTGGCTTCAGAAAAGACAAACACTGTATCACTTCCTAAGTGAGAGGGGAAAAAAAAACACCACCTAGTAAAATATTAGTAAGATTTTTCAAAGAATTACAAATGAATCAGATATTGTACAAATAAACACTGAGAGTCTAGGCTGTAGTGAAAAGATTTACACCCTAACAGAGATGAGTTGTTGTTACACTTCAAGGAAAGGGTCGATGTGGAGAAATTAATGGTTTTGTGGAGGAATCTAAATTGAGAGGGCATTTGGCAGGCAAAACAAAAAACTAATCAAGCATAAAGAGCAGCAAAAGCTTGGACACAAAATAAACCAAAGAAGCAGCAAACTTAAGGAGGAAGAAATAGAAAGAGCATAGAAGTTAGAAGTGAAAATGAAAACAAGGATGCCTTGAAACCTCAAAGGGATAGAGGAAGGATTGATAGTTAATAGGGTGATGTTGTTAGCAATTCATTGCAGATGCAAGGTACTGTGAAGGGACTAAGTATTATTTTCAAACTGTGAGCCATGTGTGATGCCAACGCAGCACCTGCTGATTTTGTTAATGCAAGGGGATGCTTAAATGGCATTGGGTCTTCAGCATTTTAAACTATGCCTCCCTCACTGTTCCTGTTCGTGCAGTTGTGCAGAAATTGCAGTGGTCCTGTGGGCACAATCAACAAGCGTGCCTGCAGCGGTTTAGCTGGCAGTATACTGGGTCCACCAAGCATCTGAGACGTTGCAGTGGAACTTGTTTGACTTCAATATTGACTATACCGTACTCTCAAAATCACTTGGAAATGCTTCTGAGTATAGGCATGTTCTACTTTCATGGAACAAAAGGGCATGGGAGGCAATGGGAAACCTAGTCGTAAGCATGACACGAGGGTGATCTGCAACAGTCTTTGTTTTGCTGACCCAGGACCAGGATATCCCTGATAAACATATATATCAGGTGAGAGTGCACTTGCATGCCCACGTACATTGATATGTTTATAGCGAAACTATAATGGAAGCGGCACAAATGTGGTATCTAATGACTTGCGTACTCTACGGTCTTCTTCCAGATAAGAAACCGTAACTTATGCCTCTCCATTGTGCATATGTGTATATGCCTTATATTTGTGTAATACCCAGAATGGATTTTGTCATGGTCGTGAGCCATGTTTTTTGGGTCCTTAAATGCATTAGACTGTAAAGTGGGAGTTTTAAAAATCTTAAAGCATCAATAGTAAGTGGGGGTTGTGTTTTCTTGGGAGGAAACTTTTATAATTCTTTTATTTTTTCCAGTATGTTTCTTTTGTTTTGTGTGTTACAAAAAACAAAACAAAACACACACACAAATGGTGTTGCAAAGTGTGAGCAGAGATGACTCTGTTGGTTTCTGTAAGAAAAAGAATGTGAACACACAAAAACCTCTGCATAGGTAGTTGGATAGAAAACTTATTAAAAGAACCATCTTAGCGATGATGTTTGACAATGTGAAAAAATAGGCCAATACTTGGATTTTCAAAATCAAGTTAGTACAACTAGCTAAATCTTTTGGTCACGTTTACCTTTTCAGAGCTGAAATCCAATTAAACGTATTTAAGCATTATTTGCAGAACAGATGTGTTTGGAGTGGAAGAGCATCAGATGCATTTTAACACTGCTGCTTTCTAAGCTGTATAAATACAGGATGAGGAAGTCAACAATGACTGATACTAGCAATTTCAAGTAGCCTTCCTTCTTGGTGTTGCCCTTCAGCTGGAGACAGTATTATTTTTTATTAACTCTGAGGAGTATGAATTACCTTTCCCTAACTGAAATGTAAGTATGTGACGCAGCATTGGCACACTAAATGCACATTTGCATGTCAATTGTGCACCAAATAAGAGTGATTCTTCCGAGGGATGTTAAGATATGACCTCATTCTGCCTCTGTACCTAGATTATTTTAGCAACCTGGGAAGAAAGGTGAGAAGGCAGCCAAAAGTCTGACAGTCTGTCTTACACTGGTTTGGAGGTTCCCCATATAAAGCAGATCACATCTGCAGGAAACTTTCAGGGATGAAGGACCTCAGGCAGAATGTACTTTTCATTATTTCTTTATTGGACTTACATATTCAAGAAGATAGTCACTAGAAGGAGACCTTAAAAAAATGACTTTGGAAAGCAAACTAAGTTTGCCTGAAAAATAATGACAGCATGAATTAGGAAAGGACAAAATCCTAAAATTATGCTGCAATGCCAAATAACCTCGCAGAACAGTCGTGGACAGCATCCAAAGGGACATGAAAGTCAGATAAATCAGGGAAGCATCTCAGATGGATCGTCCATGAGAAAAGCCAGTTCAGTTTTGCGAGTCAGCAAGCTGCGTAACGCTTGGGGCAGCTTTCATTACATAACCTGTGCAACTGACACTGCAGTCTCTTGGGGGGGGATATGTAATGATCTTGCACCGGCAGGAGAAGGAGGAGATGCACCGGTTGACCTAGGAGGCATTTCCCCTGCGCGTCAGAAAGCGCTAGGCACGGACAAGGCACGGGGAGCACTAGGCCACCAAGTAGGCTCCTGTCCAGTTAGTGGCTCGCCTTCAGTTTTTAAGTGTCCCGTGGAAGTGCTGAGGAAAAGCGAACGTAAATGTTATGGCTTAGGGATATCAGCCCCTGTCTGAGTATAAGAAACTGCTTTTCGGTGACAGCTTTGAGGGGCTCCTAGTTCAAAGGGTTTCAGAGACGTGGAGAGGGAGGTATGCACATGGCCTTCTTCCTCTCTATCAGTCACCCCTTATTGATGGCAGATAAATAAGGAAAAACATCCCTCGTAAGCAGTTCTTAGGGGACAGAATGTTAGCGTGGGAGGGCACAGCTACAAGGTGACAGATACTTCTTCAAATGAGGCTGAGAGTGTTGATATAGAGAGAGCTTTTACTCGTGTCTCAGACCTTCTGATACAAGTGGCTATTGCAGTGCCTGATAAAACACTCAGGAAGAAACCAGAGTTTTAAGGCTTTATTTTAGAGGGTTTTTTGCTCTTTGTAAGTGTAGTGATCTTACTGTGGTTTTGTCATTCGTGATTAAAGGACTACTGACAGGTATCTTGGGACTAAAATGTGGGGTAGACTTTGCTTTTGGTTTTGCTTTTTACAGAGTCTGGAATGAGTGGGAATATCTGTGAGTTGGAAAATACATCCACGAGACCGCTGGCAACTGCAGATTTTGATTTAAACATGACCCCGCTGTGTTTAGTGTCAGAGCTAAAAAGTGAACCTGGTGCAATCAGAAGGTGACACAGAGAACTACAGTTTGGCTTCACCCAAATCAGCAAATGCCAAAAATAAGCAAGATCCTAAATGTAAAAAGCGAATGCTTAGAATAGCTTAATCACAATTTTTATTGTTAAGGACCTAGCTCTGAAACTACACTGCTTGCTGCAGTGGCATCTTACGTACCTACACACTAGAAAGCAGCTCTATAAAATTAATTCCTTACTAAAGCAACATAAGCTCCAAGATTTTGGTATTTTTCTGATTTATTTCTCTCACCTGGCTTTGCATAAGCTCTCTGTTGACAATACTGAAATGTTTTCTAATCTGTTACTGGCGCATAGTAGCAAGGGGAGGGACGAGGAAAAGAGTTGGCATAAATAGCTCTTAACAAGTTGGTATGTATTTCTTTTTTATATCTCAGCCAGGGCTTTGTCAGAGTGGAGGAGCTGAGATGGGTTAATGCTCAGACAGGCTGCTGAAGTTCCAGTCTGGTTTTCTAATTCAGAAGAGCAACTGGATGACATAAATGGTAGGAATAATTGTAAATTCTATGTGAAAAAAAAAAAAGAAAATGGAAGGGAATCCTTGAAACTGTAAGAAAAGATCTAAAGGAGTCCTTTAAAAAGAAAAACAGCTTCAAAAAATATTATAGTCCCAACGTGAGTGTTTTGCTTATATTGCAATAAATATTCTTCTCACTGATGTGGCATTTAAACTCACGTTACGGTATTTACTTGCCATCTAGTTCCAATCAAGCAAATCAAAAAGGCTGAAGGGTAATCAGTGAGCTGCCCTTGAAAAAGTACAGTCATGCTTTCTGCAAGCAGACTGGACAAAGCCAGCAAGAAAAGACTAATTCTTTATTTAGTTTCAGAATTTGTGTTGTTGTGAGGTTTTGAGATAGTGAGAAAACAAAGAAAACAAAATACTATTATTATTTTTTGGATTTAAAAACAACAAATATGACAGGCTATCTAGGTCCTGTCCTGTGAGCGTGTTGTGTGAGCTGCTGGGTGTCTTCATCTGCAGAGCACCCCTACGCATGTTTGGCCCTGGAAGTATTCTTTCATTTTCTTTTTTTTAATTTACTTCTTTTTCTTTTTTTTTCCATGTGCAGTTTGAATGGAGAGGAGCACAGGAGACTTAAAAAGAAATCTGTAGCCCGAGTGTCTGCCCCCCACCACAGACTCTTAGGAGAAGGTTCTCTTCCCTCATCCCTAAAAGTAAAGGTGATCGTAGTTTATCTTGCTTCTCAGCTAACAGAAAGCCATCTCAATATTTGAAAAGCACCAAGTTTGTTTGAAAAACATGAGTCTTGCAAAGGATTACATTGGAAGAGGGGCTAAATGGGCTGGGAGTGGGGGAGAATTCTGAGGACGCTTAACTGGCAGGAGGAGAAGATAGGTAGGGAAGGAAGAAGCTTCCCTGCCTCCTGAAATGTCACATACCTAGAACTGGTCCTATGTAAACTATCCGAGCTCCCAGGGACTGGCATTTATACTGTGCTTAAAGTGAGACCAAAGGATGGAAAATTGGTCATCTGAGTTATTTTGGGGTTTTTATTATGTTCAGGGATTAATTTGGATGACAACGATGGTGTTTTTAGTGCAACAAGTAGAATTTAAAAAAGCAGTCTGGCAGAAGATCTGAGAAGCAGAAGGTGAAAATAAATAAAATGGAGCAGTGAAGAATGCAGAAAGAAACAGAAAGCGTTCAAAGGTATGTAAACGCGATGAAGGCTGGAGCCAAATTCATGTGCAAACATCTAAGGTAGAAATCCTCTTCCCTCCTTTTTCCCTTCCCCTGACAATGTGCATATACAGCCCCTGCCCCCTCTTGCGTTTACTCTCATGACAGAATTTAAGTGATGGACCAGAGGAAAAAGGAGGCAGATGTGACTACGTGGGAAGTTGCTTTGCCACTCACTTGTGGATGGGAACCACATCATCCTGTGTAGTTTGTGGGAGGGGGATTTATTCTTTCAGCATTTTGAGAAAGACTTATGATTCCACCTGGATTTATGTACAATAGCTTTCCTGTCTGTACTCTTTATCTTTCTTTGAGAGCTCTCTGGCTAAGTTATTTTCCTCCTGGGATGTATAAAGTATACTCTCACCTTTACTGGGATAAGAAACTCTTGAATACAAAGGCCTCTGCTGAAGAGCGCTTGCAAATATTGTCCATTCCCATCACATTTCACCTGGAGCTCATCTGTAGGGCCTAACTTTGGTTGGGTCATGTGGCAGGGCATTAGAAACTCCAGCTGGTATTGCCATATGCTGAGATCCTTGTTAGAGGAAGTTTGCACCAAAGCTATTTAAGCTTATGTTTAATTGTAATGATTTTTCAGTCATCTCACTGAAGTCAGCGGAGCAAAGCTTAAAGCTGAAATCATGCTGAAGTGCTTTGCTGGCTTAATGCCCAAGCTGGCTTTCAGTGTGTTATAGGCAGCCTTTCCTGGGATGATGGTGAATTAGAATTGTGCTAAAGTGTTTCTAGCAAGATGAAAAATCACCTCCCATCTAAGGGTTTTATTGCTTTTTCCGCTTTCTATGAACTCAAAAATGAGGCCGTTTGTATGAAAAATGGCACCTGAGAATATGAAGTTTCCAGAAGAAATGAGGATTCCTTTTCTCACAGGAGCTGAATGGATGGCACACAGTCTGTTTTGAAGAAAAACATGATACTGTCTCTGGAAATGGTGCTCCTATGTGAAGCTTTGGACCTGCAAAATTGACTAAATTCTGTGAACTAATTCTAAATTAAATTTACCTTAGCGCTCTGATCTTGTACTGGTGTCTGCCCGGAGCCACTGTGATAGGGCTTCGGGGATGCCCGTGGGTCTGCATGGCTGGGACTATTTGCTGATGGGTGGCTGTGTACACTGGGGTGATGTTGTATGCTTTGTTCTCAGCGCCTGTTAACACTTGTCTTTGAAATTTCAGAAGAACTGCTTAGTGAGTCCATCCAAAATCCTGCTCCTGATGAACAGAGGGCTGGTGTTTGCAGAACAAGAAAGTAAGTCGTGGTCAATGGTTGGACAGATTCTACTCCTCTTTATTTCTGCAGACACATTTGCCCTGCGATAGGCAGGGTGCTCCTGACCAGCCATATTCTTCTGTAGTTTGTCATTGCATAGTGAGTAATTTGAAACCCTGTAATTTGTTTAATGGCACTTCACTCCTTAGCTTGCAGAATCTCTGTGAGAAATACTCCAGGTCCCTTGACCTTTTTTTTTTTCAGATTTTTTTTTCTTTAAACAGCACGTGTGGAATGTGTTTCATGTATTACATTTCCTCTGTGGATTCATCTTTGACATCCAATGTGTTAGCTTTCCTTATAATTAGTTCTGATCAGTACAGCTAGTCCTGGTACCGCTGTAGGTGGTTTAACTCAGTTCTCTAGTTGGTAGTTGTGAAACACTTCCAGCGTGCAGTGTTGTTGCTGAATGGGAAGGAGCAGAGTGCTGCCCCTAGCTGATTTTGTGTTGGAAGTCAGAGGATACCCACGCTCGCTTTTCTGTGCTCGTAGTAGGGCCACGAAATCTGTGATGAAATGTTTAGTGAATGCATTCAACACACAATTTTCCACAGTTTGTACATTAGTTAGATAAATTTATGCCTCGGCTGGATGAGGTTTTATTCCTTGATTTGACAAGCACTCTCTTTACAAATGTCTGTGAATTTAGTGATGCCAGTTGGATTTGATTGTTTCAAGTGGCAACTGGAGAGGAAAACAAAAGGAGCATTACAGCAATTAAATGTCAGTGAGCAGACCCATTGAAATTGTAAATATCCATGGATTTTGTGCATTATCTGCTTTTGGGGGGGGGTTGGGGATTTTTCTTTTTTATTTTTTCTTTTTGCGGGGGGACATTGATCAGTCATGGAAAAAATATAAAGCTGCAGGAGAAAAAGAACAGACAGCTCTGGAAATGGTGTGAAGTTTTTCCTTTACCTTTGGTTGTACATTTCGCCTCTTCTTTTTTGCCAACATTTGCAGAAGTCTTGCCTGTTTTCAGGGAGGGGTATAAGGGCACTGGAGAAATGTTGACTATTTTATTTATGGTTATCACAGTGGCATTAAATATCGCACAGCACTGTCCATGCTGGTATCTGACTTTTGTGGCAGTGATGCCAAGGGAAGAAACATCAGCAAGGGCAGAGAACACAAGCTCTTTGGCCAGGCAACCTGCTGCACATGGGCTCAGAGCCTCTTCCCTGCGCACCCCAGCTCCTGGTGCTACCCTCACGCCAGGCACACCCTCTGTGTACATTCTGCACATTCCACAAGTGACTTTGCTTATATAATCCTCACTGCGCTACCTTCCTCTCCCCACATAGGTGAACTGCAGGCTGCCCTTGCTTAAAACAGCACCGCCGTCCTCGCCCACCATCCAGGCTTACTGTACACAAGTCAGTCTTAATTTCTGCTGCTGTTTGGCTTGTTTCTAATAGCTAAACCAAGAGTCTCAGCCTTGGGGAATTTCTTTTCAGGGCAGAGCTAAGACAGTTGTCTAGCAGCTGCAGAAGCCAAAGTGATTTTGTATGTTATGTTCCTGGGCTTTCTGGCATTGAAATCTTAAAAACCATTCACCCAGAAGAATGGGACAGCAGTCTCAGTCAGCAGTGTTGGTGATGGAAGGTTACAGGCTGAAGCCTGGCGCATTTAAAGTCGTGCTATATAAATAGATTTATCCAGGACATTAGTTCAGTTTTCAACTTTTCTTGCGAGGTTCTGGTGGTTTCAGAAGCATGGGCATTTTTGTATTTGGATTGCTGCACCAATGCTGTCAATAATTTGTCAGGAATAATTGGCAATAAATGATTTGCTGCAAATGTGATGACAATTTCAATGTTTATAACATCAATAAATATGGAATCTTCTACTCAGCAGCAGGTTGCATAAGCAAGGGAAGTTTTGTGTTCTAAAATAAGTTACTGTGCTTTACTAAATTAGGGTTTTAAAATTTAAAATACGGTTTCCAAATATTTTAAGTGTCACCTTTAAAACATCGCCAGATTGAGCCAGAGTTCCCCGCTGGAACACACAGGACAGTTTTCATTTGCAGAGCTGCAGAGCATTTCTGGCTCCTCCTGCACTCAGTTGGAGTTGTGAGCATGCAGGAACTTCAGGAATGAATTGTTAGTTGTTGTTATTAATTTCTTTGGGAAACACAAACAGTATGACTCATTATTAACTCAGGTCTTGAAAAATGCTGTGCTCTTTGTTCACAATAAGCATCGTACTGAAAGCACTGCCTTCCAACGTTGACTCGAAGTAGAATTGGAGCAGCAGAATTGTGAATGGGGACTTCACTGATCTGCACAACCCTGGAAAGCTGTTAGCGTACACCAAGGAAAAAAACACAGGCATTCAAAATAGCCTGCTTTGTATATTTAATGAAACCACCAGAATATGTCTGAGTGACATAGGACATACATGTCACCAGCTTAAAAGCAACTCTTCCTGAGTTTCTTTGCATTAGTTCGTGATCTGGGGTTTTAATTTGATGTCATATATTTGATCATTATATCCTGTTTCTTTTAAAATTCTTGGCTAATTTACTTTCTTTTGCTGTAATTTCCATTTTCAAATTATTTGATAAGTGTCAGCCAGTGCCTTTTCAGACATTTCCTCTGTATATAACCCAGAGAGCTGCTTAATCATAAGTCATATGTGCGGCAATATGGTTTTATTATTATTCATGTCTTCCTAAAAGCCAAATCTTAATTTGAGAGCACAATAGCTGAGTCTTTGAAAAAAGAGCAAGTGCAGTAAGTCACTGTGGACCCGACGATTTCCTTAGCAACCTGTCCCAATAAAGGACTCTGCACAGTATTCTGCACTCCCAGATCCTGTCACCTGCGTGTCTTTGGATCTGTCCTTTTCCTCTTCTGACAGTCTTTGCTGAGGCAAGCTCTGTGTAGGAAATCTTCCCAGTTCTTTGCTGGGTATCTTCTGGGAAAGAGCAGTCTTCCTTTGGGAGAGACCTGAGTGTGACCGAGTCCCTCCTTCACAGTGTCTTTGGAGGTGGCAGCATTCCCAGGACCTCTCAGCACGGAGTGCCATAAGCACCGAATTTCACATCTATCTGCTTGGTGAGGAATATAAATAGAAATCAAAACCAGTTGTGCAAATGTGTTCTGTAAGCTGAAAAGAAATGCCTCCTGCCTATGTGTACTGTAACTCCGCTGTCTGGGTGCTTCCATTGATACATTCTGCTTGCTCGTTGTAAATCTAAATTGCTGGGTCTGAAGATATTTGCAACTAGATCATCTAGGATAAAGCTACTGAGAGAGAAAAAGAGAGAGAGAACATCTAGCACAGGAAATATTTTCTTGGAATGCAGAAAAAGCGGAGAAATGAACTGAAAAGGCATGACGTTGTGCACTGTTAAACATTCTAAAAATAAACTCGGAACATAAAAGTATCTGATACAGTCTTTTTTTCTTTTCCTCTCCTCAGACATGTGTACTCATAAAATTTAATGGAGTAGAATTGCCTGAAAGAACCGGACCATTTTTAATATACCTTTCCGTGGCTCCTTGGTACATATGTGAACAATTTTAATGAAAAAAAAAGAAAAAAAAAAAAGAGAAAGGTTGGTTCGTAGTGATTCTTAGACGTCTCGTGGTTGATCATCTGTACCGGACAGATGGATTCGGTCACTGTAAGCCAAATAAATAAATTAGCACTATCTTTGAAATGTATAGCCACGCTTGGCATCTGCAGTTACCATACTCCCTCCCCTCGGTTCAGATGCCTTCACCTATCCTGCTGAACCGGCCTAACTTTATATTCTGTTTGGCCTTGAGTTAGAGCAGAGGACCACCTGCATGAAAGAGATGTGAAATGTTATGCGTGCCTTTGTAATGGGATAGAGTACCAGAGTACCAAGTCTGCAAATATTTTACCGAGCAGGTCATGTATTAAGTAAAGCACTGAAAGGTAAAATGATAAATGATGAGGTCATCGTTTCAGAGCTGGTGTCCAGGTGGTGAAAAGCCAGGGGGCTGAGATTTAGAAAAAAGCAACTTCCTTCAAGCCTCGCTGACTCGGTGCGTCGCCTTTGTTGTGCAGGACTAAGCGGCCCTGTCTCGGCTACGTTTTGGGCTGTTTGTATATGGATCTGGCTGTTAAGCAAGAAGCTTCTAAAGGAAGGATATGGATGTGCTTCTGATTGTCACAATTCATCTCTTCAAGTGTCTCATGGGCTCCAAAACTGCGTAGTGTGTAATGCTAGAATTTTACCTAGTGTAAGGTAAATATTTGTGAAATGCTTTAATTAGTCCTGCCCTACAAGGAGAACCATGGAGGCTGTATTTAGACATTTGCTCCCTCTTTTCTTCCTTCTCCCCAGTTTTTAAGCCACAGGCTGAGTTATCAGCTAGCATCTGTGATCTCCACACCGACCCATGAGTTCCAGACTCACTGGGAGGAAACCCAGGAGCAAACTCTCTCTCCTGTGCTGTCTTTCTGGGTTAGCTTTCTGCCAGGCCACTGACTGCAGAAGGATCTACGCACTGCAGCAGTAGATGAGGTGAAGGGTACCCGATGGTGTTCCATGCAACTTTGCTGTCACTTTGTTTGTAACACGTTGTTAGTGGAGCTCAGAAGGAAACTCTGTTTGATTTGAAATGGCCTCTCAGCTGTGACTGTTCCTGTAGTTCAGCGTGTGATCTAGGTGCCCGGGTGTGAACGCATGCATTTAGACTGATGTGGGTAGCACAAAGGTATGGGGTGGAGGGCCTATCAGTCATTTTTCAAAGCACTCAAGCTTTGTGAACTATGCAGCAAGCTGCTTTATTCTCTTTCTTCTGCCTACGGCAGTGGAACATCAGTCAAGTATTTCCAGAGTGAAAGTCAGTTGTTTCCTGGTGGTCTAGAGGGCTGCACGCGCTCACTAAAGGGTCAGCAAAAAGCCAAGACTGGTGCAAAGGGAGAAATGAGATGAGGAGGGCAAGCCAGGGGAGAAAGCTGATCCTTTTGTGGTAGCAAACTGCAAGCAGGTAGAAAAGACAGTCTTGCAAACCGGCATTATGTAAAGAGAGAGTTTCAAGGAAAGAATTCAGGTTTGAATAATATGCATATGTAATTGCTGCCCCTAGGCTCCAGTCTTAGAACAGAAATCGCACAGATCTTCAAGAACAGTAGCTTCCTTATTTCTCAGGGGCTGTTTCTGAGGGACAGAACTCACCTCTTTATATTATCCATCAGTTCCCTAATGGGATTCCCATTTCAGCCTCCTTTCCCAAGTAGAAAGCTCATCACAGATTGCGAGGCACGAGTAGCGGCCTGTTGCCATCTTACTGGCTGTGTGTGTGACCTGGAAGCCACAGACTTGTTGCATACAAAGTCTTGTAATGGAAATAAATTCTTTGGTGTCTCTGGCTAGGGCATGGCCTTGGGGAAGAGGTGAGAGGGTTCTGTGTCCAGCTCGGCTGCGCACTTGCTTGGTGCCGAGTCCTGAACTCTGTGTCCCTTCGTTCTGTTTTGTGAGAGGAGAAAGTGAGTGCATACCTTGTAGGGGCTAATTAGTCTTGGAGCAAGAGAATCACGCGATTACCCAAGTGAATTTTTCCCTCTCTCTCTGTTTGTAGGCACATAATAACACTTGGAAAGCACACAAGCACTCATGGCCCAGCTCCGAGTGAGGCGACGTTGAAGCACAAAGTAGGCAAATCTGAAATTGTTTGGAGACTTTTCAGAGCTCCGTGTTATCTCGTTTGTGCATTTAATGATTATTGTGAGTACACGCATCAAGGGTTTTTGAGGTTTGGATGCTGGCAGCTGTTGGAGGGACAGGCCTACCGGCAGCGCAGGCACTCAGCTGCCAGATGCCTTGGTATGCCAGGGAAGGAGCTCTGCTAAACGGGGGACGAAGCTGGTGCATGAGCAGTGCAGAGGCCAGCAGCGTGTCTGCCCCCAGCCATGCAAAGCAAAACGCGCCGTTGGATGAAGACATCCAGAGAAGGCAGAGCGCTCCCTGCCTGGGAGGGAGTCCTTATGGCAGCACTCCTTTTCTGGAGAGGCAAGCCATCTGTCAGAGCAGCATCTTGAGCTCTGCTGAGCGAGGCAAGGGAAGGAGGATCTGAATCTATCGGTGGCAGGCATTAAGTGTTGATAGCCTGGGTCATCGTGTGTGACCAGAACAGGCCTTCATACGTGGAATAGACGACATGCTCACCTGATGTGGTCCAGCAGGAGTTTGAAAAGATATCAAGTACATTAAGGGTAGAAATATCACAGAAAACCAGGGAGACTTTATGATTTTAGTCACACGGGAGCTTTTGCAAATGATGTTGTCTCTGAATCTTTCAGCTAGGAAAACCGTTCAAAACAGAAAATTCCTCTTCGCACAGGGCTGGTGGGAGCGGTGGGGTCCTGGGTGCCTGGTGGTGGTACTTAGCGGTGTGGGCTCCTCTCTTCTGTTGTGCTTAGAGAAGCTGAGTGGCCGGCAGGGTTAGCTCTGTTGTGACTGCCTGAAAGATCATGAAATCAGCATAGGGTTCTCATACGTGTGTCATTAAGCCCAGTTCTAGCTAGAAAGAGAGACTGAATAATAAGGTTTGGAGTTATTTATCTGTCATTAGCTTTTATCACAACAAAATATGTAAGTATGGAACTGAGGGCTGCTTATCTCCTGTCCAGGGCTCTGCTTTCTTCTGATTAATATGGCTAAAACAGTGAAGCAACAGGATGCAGCATGGTGAAGAAATGAAACCACAATAACTGCGCAAAATTTGTGATGAATTAAAAAAAAAAGAAAACCTTATGTAAAAATATAAAGAGAAATCAATCCTTTCTTTCTGTCTTTCTCTTTCTGTCTTTCTTGGAATCCACCCTGAACCAGATGTTGGGAGTCTGTAGTTTAGTGTTTTTGGATCGCTGCCCAGACTTTTACCTATCTTTTCAGCTATTTACACGGAGTTTATTTCTCCAGCTGTGCTTTCACTGATACTGTACAGTCACAGACCTGCTAAGCTGGGAGTCACTAATAGCGGGAGGTACTGTATTCTCATGGAGATGAACAGCGATCCAAAACATTAAATAGAAATCATTTTGTCTTTGCTCAAAGAGCAAGAGGATCAGGCTTAATGAAGGGTGGGAAGAAATCTGCTGTGGACAATGATAACACAGCAGAAGGGAAGGGAGTGGCATAGGAATTTTCTTTCCAAGACCATCACAGAGAAGGAGCAGACAGCTGCTTCTGTGTATGGGAAAAGGTGCAGGGGAATGTTTTTTGTCTAAAACAGACTAAATTTCCTTTGTGTTGCTTGGCTTTAAGTCTGTCTTAGTTTTGATGGTTCCTGCCCTTACTACCTTTAATTTCCATTATATTTTCATTCCTACTTGTTTATTCATTATTATGACTTTTGCAGTTGGAATTTTAATTCATAAAGATTCAGTATGGAAGAAATAGGATATTGTTGGCATAACTGTGTGTATTCTTTGTGCTGTGAGCATAGAGAAGTTCCGTCGTTTATCTCCTCTTTAAAGCACATATTGATAGCAAAATTAAGTCTACGCTGCAATCCTCTGAAAAGCCATTGAATCTAGTCCATAGGCTTGCTCATACAGTTGCACTAAAAAAATTTGTGTTGGCATAACATTTTGCACACTTCTAAATTACAGCTTCCCAATTTGGAGTGGTCTCAGCTGAAAGGTTCAGACTGTAAGGAAGAGAAAATTCTCAGCAGAAAGCCGGTAATCGCTCTCCTGAGTGAAAGGGTATAATTTTTAAAGGTGTCATGTGGCAGCCTGCCTAAGAGACTGATGCTTCAAGTTTGGTCCTGACTCTGAATTTAAAGCCAGTACCCTAGAGGTTAAATATTCCATAGCCTGTTACCAATCCCTTGAGCTATCTAGTGTCTCCAGGTGCTAGCCTTTTCAACAGATTCTTAGCAAAAGCAGTTTCATTGGCACTAAGAATCGGCCAGTTCAGTGCAAGTGGGATTTTTTAATGAAGTCTCTCATACCAGTTGGGCCAAGGATCATCTGTTGGAAGGAGAGGCAAATGAAGAAAGGCAGGGGGAAATGGAAGGCTGTTTTACAATGCGGTGTCTAGGAAGAGGGGGCAGAGAGGTGTGCCTCAGAATGCATGTATGAGCCAGTGTGTCGGAGCTAGCTAAGAACAACCATTTTGTTACTGAGCTTGCTGCATGACATGAGGGACGTGTTATTTCATAGCATTAGCTATAAGCCTCACCATTTGAAACAACCCCTCCTGAAGGTAACTTTTCGGTACAGCTGGCAGTGGTGGCTCTGTTCTCTTAGCGGAATGTACAGAACTGCCATTTTTGTCCCCAGTGAGGGGAGACAATAAAAATATGCAAAATTGAAGGCAAGCTAAGGATATCAAATATGACAGACATTACAAAAATATAACTTTTCACTTCAGCATCTAGAGCCAGAAGGAGGTGAGCAAGAGGTCGAGAACATATATGTTGTAACCCAGATTCATTTGCATTCCTAAGTCACTTGTGTTTTATCTTTAGAACTAAATTTTGACCCCAGAATTCCTTTTCTTCCATGCCATTGTCTACCAAAGACATCCTCTACAAGCACATCATGAACATTATATTAGTGCTTTTTAACATGTGAATTTTGAGTCCGTTTCTGATCCTTACCCTAACAATTTATAAACTTTGCCAAGCTATCGTTATTTGAACATTAACACGTTACCTGTTCCTTTTCTTAATTGTTGGTTCCAACGTTATAGGGAATTCGGAAATTTTTAAAGACTGAAAATTGCACAGTTTATGTAAGAGATACACACTTATATGGCCCGAGCATTCACATTTACACATCGAAAGTTCAGAAAGATGGGTTTGTGCTAATGTGTTTGGCCACGTCAGCCAAAGGGACTGTTCAGAGAACACTCTTTATACATGTAATTTATGCAATTTGTTAATGCTCTAGTGCATTTTGAGGGCCTCTGGAAGCCCTTGGGCTTACCAGTTGGGTAGCTGCTATGTTGCTAACATGGCTCCTGTAAAAATGCAAAGGCTCTGGTTCTCCACTTACATTTTGATTGTGATTCAATCCTTATTTCTACAACTCGTATTTCACTGTTTTCTTCTCTCCATTTTTTTTTTTCCCATCCCAGCAGCCATCTGGTACTTTTTTCTGTCAGCCAAGTTTCTGTTCTTTACCTGGAGCCTTTCAAACAGAGACTCTAGAAGAGAGTGGATTAACAGTTGTCACTGGAAAATGAGTTTATTTCCAGCTGGAAAAGCTGTGAAATATATTCACGCTATTCATTTGTACGTTATACATTTCTTCTTGGACACTCTGATTTCTATTTGAACGCAAATACCTAGGGATAGTTTTCCTTAGAGTTAACAATCTGTGAGAAGAGCCTCAGTATCTTTAAAGCGAGTCGTCTGATTTTACTTGGTTGTATTATGCATGGGGTCTTAACGTGACAAACGTGTTCCTTTGCAGACAGGTATTTGTTACTAGCCAAAGGTGAGAGTCTAGTGAAAGGGAGACTTTGCTGTGGGTCAGATTTAGTCCAACCGAGAGAGATTTGTGGGTGTCCTGCTATGCTTACCTTTCTTTCTCTCTTTTCTGATATAGAAAAGAAAGCTCAAAGCTCCTAAGGTTGTCTTTGCCCTGCATTATCTTTGTCCCTTCTGTAATAAAAGTAGAAGCACGTAAATCATTTGGGAAGCAACCTATTCTCTTTCCTGTCCATGGTTTATTGTAAGTGTCCAAAGAATTGAATTTGCTTGTGTACTTTTAATTATTTCAAGAACTGAAACGTCTAGGCTAGTAGTAAAAGTGTCACAAAATTACTGTAAGGTTGCATGAGTTTTGGCTGTAAATCTTACTCACCTTGACTAGATCTCATACTTTAATTCACTGGGGTATAAAATACCATTTACACTAGTTCTTAGTTCACTTAATCATAATTAAATGACTTCAGAGGGCAATAATTCCTAGAGACTCGTTCTTTGATGTGACACAAATAACAAACTGTGTTTGTAATGTGAAGGTGTTCTACCTCACTTTTACATTTGCCCTAGCCTTATGCGGCATATAATGTTCTCTTTAGGTACAGGCATGTGCTCCTGTTACATGCACCATATGGGTCACAGATGTGGCTGACATGGCTACATGACATCTTTTTTAATTTCATTGCACTAAACCAAGGCTGTGCTTAGACCTTTTCATGATGCTTAGAAAGGGATTTCAGCTCCAGCTCAAGATCTTCTTTTTTTTTTATTATTATTATTTTTATTTTTCTTTTTCCCACCTGAATGATGACCCAGGGGGACTTCTTTTTCTGCTATCAGGTTATATTGTGATAATAAAAACCCTTATGAAAGCAATATTTTGCGGCTGCTGAATTCATTGTCACTGTCCTAGCGGTTCCTTTTTTAATTTCTGTGTATACCTAGTATTTTGCTTGGCCTTGCTTCTCCTCTTCTGGTATCAGCCAAGGGGCAGGGTATTTTTTGGAAGGATAAGTGCCATCTGTAGATTCTCCATGAACTTAGAGTTTGAAATCCAGTTTTAAGGTTTGCAACTACATTTTGATAGTAAATACTTTTACTTGAAAAAGCGTATTTGGAAATAGGGGTTTGTTGGTACTCTCTTTTGTCATAGCATATGATGAACCGGCTAGATTAACCGATCTGAACTGCTAACACTTATTACTAGCATGCACCACCTCGCTTTGGCCATGAGTTCTGAACAGAATGATGATAAATTGCTCTCGTGTAGCCATCTTCTATCCAAGCACAGTAGCCTGTGAATACAGTTACCATGATAACCACTGTGGACCAAACTCAGGACTTTCATGTAAGGAGCAGAGGCCTCTAGCTGCGAATGGGGCATTTGGGCATCATCTCACGCAAAAAAACTGTCTGTCTGTCTAGCTAGCTCACTTAGAGATCAGTGACCTGCCAGTTCTGTTGTGTCAGGTCGGAGGAACAGAAGTTATCTTAACACTAGTACTCACTGGGAAGTGAATATATATAATTTCCAGGGCAGTGCATATATGACGTGTTGAAGGCTCTCATAACTCATGAATGGCTTTGTTTGTGTTGCCTGCAGTGGAAGCTGGATCAATTTGAAGAGGAAACGTATTTATCATTTCCAAGTTGAACAGGAGGCCAGTTGTGTTCTTCCAGTAGCAGTATAATATACCCACGGAAGCTAAGTGCCCAAGTTAGGTTAGTTATAAAGGTGGGGAGTTCCTTGCTTGTGTCTAATAATGAGCAGTGGAAAATGAAGAGCCACAAAATGGCATATTTGTGTTAAGCAATTGGTCCAGTGCTATCCCTCTTCACTGAATGAAACCCATGCTTGGCAAGACCGATTGAAAACTATGTGCTCCGATCGCCTAGGCTGTTTCTCTCTATTTATTGTGAGTACATTGTGTGGCCTGCTATAATGTTACGGGAACTGAGCTAGCACAAAGCCACAAAAGATGGGCTCAGGAGGAGCCGTGGTAGAGGTGCATGTAGCAGACTTTAAAATTATCGTTACTGCACTTTGAAGTTCTTCTGTTGACCTGTGAACATCCTAATGCCTTGCAAGTTTGCACTTCTTGGGGTAGGAAGAATTTCAGTGACGCCAGGAGTTATTCACTGACATATTTTATACGTGGCAAAAGTATATTTATTTCTTCTTTTGCAAAATGTGAAAGAACCCATCAGATGTGCAAGTATGGCATCTCTTGTTCACTAAGTGACCGCTTCTGAAACCAAAGGCTGAAAGGAGGTGAGCTAACATACAGTGGTTTTTAAAACTCTGACAACCCACATAATAAGACTTGTTCCTTCCCCTGAGATAGGGGATCAGGGATGCTTTGGGATTTTCAGTGCAATTTCAGTCATTGTGCTGAAATTTCTTAATTCTGCCTACAATATGAGACAATAAATGAGAAACACACCTAAAATAAGCCTTTTGTTTCACTTAATATCTGTCCTTTTCATGTCATTGAAATGTTACTGCTTCTAAAATCTGAAATGTTGTTAGCAACATCCAGTCACCTGTTAACAATATCCCATCCTTTGTCTCAAGACACTAGAAACGCAGAATCAGAACTCTAGATGAATAATTGGGAATTCTGTATGAATTTGTTACCTCCTTTCTCAATGGACATATAGAAGCTACAGTCAGGTATTTAAAAATTGTGCTAAATTATATAAATTTTCTAATGTAAGTGTATATTGCTAGGCAAATAGAATGAGAATGCATTTTTCTTTGGGTAAATTTGCTGCACATAATTGATTTGCTTTCCTACTCTTACTGAAAGCCACTCCAGTTTTCTGAATGCATTTGGTGATCTTTTAACATTGTTGTCAGTCCTACTTAACTTTACATGTACATAACGTGTCTAGCACAGCACTACACTCTCTCTTCCCATGTACCTGCAGCCCCTCCTGGGTTCAGGAGAATTCGTCTGTCTGAGCCTCGGTGCACAATGAGTTCCTGAGGCCCAGGGGTGGCTTCCTGTCCCTAGCAATGTCTCTGAGATCAGCGCAATTCATTTTATTAGGTTTGGAAAGTTTGTGTTTCAAGTTTGATCTGTTGTTTGAATACATGTTCATTTAAATTTGAAAAACAGAAGTCGAATGCAATTCAAAGGAATTAATTTGGTCAAAATATTAGAAAGGACATTTGGACAGTTTGAAAAAGTTTTGCCTTTGTTTTAAATGGAAATTTACCCAAATTTAATTTGTTCCCAGGGTTTCTGTTTTTCTAACCCCTCCCCACCAAAATTGTCTCTTCTCGATAAACCTCCTTCTGAATCTCACTGATATTGATGGAAATTAGATGAATGATATTGATGTGGAAAGAGGCAACTCGCAAGTAAGTTTGAACGACTGTTTACCAGTGTTGGCAGACAGAACTGGAGAAATGATATGTACCATACGGCCCTCGTTATGTCGCTATCCAGAGAGACTGGGCACTGTGACTAGAACCATCTCTGACCTAAACCTCTTGATCATAGTTTCTCCATCAATGCATGTAACATGTTCGTCTTCAGTGTCCTCCTTAATTCTTTGCAGCTCAAGGAATTGCTTTAGATTGCTGCATTGCACCTCTCATCAAGCTTCTTTTGTAAAAGATTATGCAAAAGTGAGTATTCTGCAGAATAATCTTTATTAAAGGTCATGGCCTTTTTTCCTCCTTCTGAAACCTTAGAAGAGCCATAAGCTTTGTATCCCCTCCAGACATTAAGGGGTCCATTTCAAAGCAGTGAATGTGGGAGGCGTACACACAAATCTTTCTAACAAATAACGGGATTTACTTCTTGACTTGACCCTTTTGAGCATGGCTTTGAAAACTTACCCGAGAACATCTATCTGAAAAGTCTTCAGTCACCACTCTCTAGGATAGTGAATTTATGGGCACTCATGGTTTGGGCTTTGCTTAACCTTATCTGGATGGCTAAAAGGAAAGCAGAAGGTAATTAATTGTCTCATGGCTATTTAGCTTCCTTGGGGCAACTGTTGTCTAAGTTGACCATAGCAGGGCACTGTTATTATGGGAGCCCACTGCAATCTACATAAGAAGGGGTGCACCCAGCCTTGCTGCTACGCGAGGGCCTCCTCTCATTTCCCAGCCGTGTTGCTAGCCTGGAACAGCTTGACACGCCGTGCTGATAAACCAGCATTTCATCCTGCCTGCTGCTTCTGCATCAGCTTTGTGCAGCAATCTGGAATATATCTGTTGGAAAGATTACTTCGCTGCACCACTTTAAGCTTCAGACAACTGAATCCCAGCTTTAAACCGTAGGCGTTCTGAGTTGGAGGGGCTTCTAACACGAAGAAGGAAGGGTCAGTTGAGGAGACCGATGGCTGCAGTAGAGCTCTGAGGGAGGGAGTGTATTTGTTACAGAGAGGGGTGTGTGAGAGATGTACAGTCAGGGATGTGATGGCAGTGGCAGGAGGTCACCGAGATGGAACACACACTGAAGTATGTGCCACAAAGATTAGTGTCAAGCATTGAAAGGGAAGACTGAAAAAATCATCCCAGTGTCCGTTCCTGGCTTTTCTTGTGTCAGGAGTCATCGATGTGAAGAACTGCCACAACAGAAACGTGAACTTCCCCTTGCATATTTACTTGCCAGACCTGCCTAAAACTCCAAAGGGCTGGCACTAACCTTTCCCTCTGGGCAGTCCATGAAGTCCATGGCAGGTTTCTTAGGTGCTCTGCGATGTTGTCAGTCAAACCCAGGCATGTGGCAGGCCTTGTACAGAGAAATTTTGTAAGCTTGGCATAACCAAGGGAGAGATAAAACTTGTGCTGGAGGTGGGAGATGTTTCTGGTATTCAGGGTAGGTGCTGTAGAAAGGCAGCTGGGACCTAGCGTGGCCATTTCCTAAAGTGCCAGCAGACTGACTGTGCCGCCAGAGGTTCTGAACAGGACAGAACTGAGTCAGAAACAAGCCAAGGAATTAAAAATGAGTCAGACGGAGTAAGTCGTAGAATTCTGTGACTGGATACATTTCGAGATCATTCTAGCAGGTCAGTTTTTGACTGTGAACCAGACAGCAAATCTCCAATATCACAGCATAATTCCGTAGTCTAAATACCACTAATCAGTTCAGAATAAACCAGGTGAAAAAAGTTTGATCATCTCTTGAGGAAAGAGAGTGTTGGTTTTTTACTATGTAAGAATCAAAAACCACATCCAGTCCTGGATGTAGCTGTAGGTGAGGTATTTCTTTAATAGATTATTGCTCCTGATACGTGACCTCCAGCAGGTATATTCCATCTGGAGGCATGATTCATTCAGATAAATGACTTATCCAATCCTGGGATCTATAGTGGAAAAGCAAGCAATTAACCTTTTCTTGTAAGAAAAGCCAGAGGTAGGTCTTGAAGAAGTTAAAGTGAAGCACGTACCTGGTGTTTAGTTTCCAGAGCAAGTTTTAACACCAGCAGATGGTGCTAAAATGATCGTTAAATGGAAAAACAAAACAAACAAGCAAACAAAACCCCAACCCAAACATCTTATTTTCCTATGAATTTCCTTAAATTCATGAACTGTTACTTTCCAATAAGTTGCAATACTTTAGCTAGTTGCTGTGCAAGGCTAAATCGAGGGTGATGTTAGTCATCTTTTTACTTAGGCTAGCATAACACAAGAAGATGTGTGTAGCCCCCTTATTTTCCAGTTTGCTTTCAAGATGGATCAGTTTTCCTAGAGTCAGGTCTTTAAAGCAACTCAAGTATTTCAGGAATTTTCATTCATATTCAAACTGAGGATTAACGACATTGTTGTAGAGTTGTACTGATAATTAAAGGAAAGAGTTAAGATTTTTCGGTTCATTTTCACTCTGAATACATCCTTGTAACAACTGGCAGTTGTTTTTCTAAGGATATTGCTGTAAGAATTTGTTAGTCTCTGAAGGGAAGCTATGTTCTTTTTTTAATGTAGAAAAGCCCCTGATCACATGAAGAAGAATTGTAAAATGGTTTGTAGATGAGTTGCATGGGTAACTTGGGAAGTGTGATACAGGACCGCGTACTTCTTTAGTTCTAGTTCAGCTGGCCACGTTGGTCCAAAGCTGATAACCACGGAAGGCTGCTAGTCACTAGGAAGCATCGTGGGGGGGGTTCATAAGGCAAGTTGCAGCCACCCCAGGCAGTCTGCATCCGTAACAGCAAAGGAAAACCCTCTCGACAACCTCTGCAAAGGGAGCGTGGCTGGGTGAGCAACTAAAACGGGGGAGGACTTCTCCTTTTGGCTTACATCTAGGTAAGGTACATCTGTGTGTGCATAGAAGCAAACAGAAAAACGGTGGTGTTGGAGGGGGGATCCTATGGAGAGCATAAGTGATCTTAGAACTAGCCAGATTTCTTGTTTTCTAAATATCCAAAGGTTTAGATTGTACCCACCTTTATTTGCTTCTCTAGAGTCTCATCCCCTGCAGGTATGACTGTGCGATTTATGTCGTTGTTTGAAATGGATTCACGATAACGATGGTGGTTTACAATCAATGAGCTGGGCACATTTCTTTAAGCAGCAAACAGAAATTGTGCTGAAGTTTCTGTGCATTAGTGCTAAGATAGAGCTGTAAAGCAGCAGACAGGCATTTAAAATGCTATATTCAATCTGAAAACATACAACCCTGGAAGGTTTGGGGACTAAGGACACTGTTGCAAATTTGGCTTAGATTAAAAAGCCCCTGGCTTCATAAACTATTTTATATCACATCCGAGGAAGCAACTCATCACTACTGTGATTCTAGAGAATCTGTGAAGCCAATCCTACAGAATTAGACCTAAAAGTTATTCCCAGCAAGATAATTAATATAAAATTACCTCCAGCAGAATAATTGTATCCAATTTATCCAAGAGTGGTGAGCCACCTTCTGATGTCTACCTCATGTACTTACGACAGCTTGCCTAAAAAAAGGGCTGAGAAATGCCTTCAAAGTGAATCCCAGCCAAAATAATTTCATACATCTTCCAAATATGAATGAACTGTGGGACAGCTTGGGACTGCACATGGAAAGTTCACTGCTGCTCTTCAAGAATCATCCAGGTGACAGAGTAATGCGAGGCATAGGTATCTCTAATGACTTATAGTATCCTATTTAATTATTTTTTGGCAGTGATGGTGTGTAATTATTTACTGACCTATCGGATTGGTCACTGAATTACCGTGAAATTCAGGTTCTAAGCAGCACTGTCATTTCGATAATTAGAGGTTCTGTCTTACCAGAATGTGTGCTTGTTAAGTTGTAATTTGCTTAAAAAATAATTAAAGACAGAGGTTATTTAGGAAGGAAGGCTTAAGACCAAGATTATATTCAAAGGAAATTAAAGACAGGAAGCCCCAGGGTATTACAGCCCTGCCATGCAGCTCCTATTAAAGAAAATGAAGCCTTACAAGCAGCACAAATAGCGATGTCTGCAATAAGGCTGCCCAGCAATTTCTCTTATAAGATCCTGTTTTCTATTGCTTATCGCTTTGCCAAACTTAAACCATTTGGGCCAAAATTTTCCATGCTGTCTGCCTTGGGCAAATATTTTGGAAAGTTTAATCTGAAGTGCTTCAGAAATTTCTCCAACTGGGAAAAAAAAATAAAAGACATTGTTGTGTTCATGTTTAGGACAAATGTATAAATAGGAAGCTGTCTTTTTGGTCTGTAGCAAGGACTTAAAATACTTTGGTCTGTAGTGAGGACTTGAAATTTGGCCAATTATATTAAAATCTGGAAAACAACGATTTTAACGTTCTCAGGGGGGACTCTCTTGAATTTGCCAACTGTGTTTTGGGAAATGCCTCCAGAGAGCTCCAGTGTAGAAACAGCACACATGCGGTCTGCTGGGCAGAGAAACTGAGCAGTTCCTCACTTGAGGCTGAAGGACTCATCAAGCAATTGCAGTCCTTATTGGCACTGCAGCTGTGCAGTTCTGGACAGGAGGTCAGAAGACAGGAGCGCCCAGCTCTCCTGAGCTCTCTGCGCTCCTCTTTACCTGGGCTGAGGCAGTGGAGAAGAGGTCTTCCTTCCTGTACTGCAAAATGTAAAGGACAGTGGATGAGTGGAAGAATGGCAGGGCAATAGGATGGAGGTGAGAGGAAAGAAAAAGAATTTGGGAAGATAAGAAAATAGAAACCAGTTTAAAAAAAAAAAAAAGAGAAAAATTGGAAAGGGGCCTGTAGAGAAATAGGGACAGAAGTTGTTTATAACCTCTGTACTTGAAGCCATCAGTCCTGAGTTTAGTTTGTTCTTTTTATTAACAAGCATCTTTGAAACCCAGCACCACGACTTGTGTCTCCATCGCTTTCTAGTGTCAAAGAGTAATTCAGGTGATAAAAACCTTCCATCACTACTCCTAAGTCAAGCAGAGAATACTGCGTAGCTCAGGTAGGCTGACCACCTGGGGTGGTGCAGTTGGTGACATTCGATTTTCAGTGTAAATGTTTTACAGAATTTAGTCAAGTAAATAAATATCCCCGTTCCCTCCACAAGCTGTTAAAATACCGTTTACATTTTGAAGTCAAAGGTCTTCTGAGGGCCTATGAAGAACCTAAACGTTATTTTAATATCCTGCGTGGTGCAATTGTTAACTTAGTCCATTTTGTTGTCCATTCCAATGGTTAGTCCCTTCCACCATTCACTTACATCTTTCACCATGTGCTTCTACGTGTTCCTATCTTCGCTTCTCATTACTGCCCTCTTCAGTGAATTTCTCTACTATTCTCTTCCCTTCACATGCCCACATTCTGCGTTTCTTTTTCTTTTCTCTTTTTCGATCATCTCCCTCACATCCCCGTCCCTACGTTTGCGCTTTCTTTTGCTTTCTCTCCTTTCACTGCTGTGAACAGACACAGCATTCTCCCGTTGCAAAAGGCTGTATCTTTAGGTTCTTGTTTGGCCTGGTCTCGTCATCTCCAGTCTCACACAGGCTGTCTGTGGGCAGATCTTTTTGCTTCTTCCAACGTGACATGCAGAGAACCTGCACTTTCCGTAACCACGTACGCTCACATGCTTTTCTGAGCTCCTCTCAGTTCATGTTTCACTAGCTCAGTGTCCTCCTCTCTGGCCATGCTTCCTACACTCTTGCCCTTGTGGAGTTCCTTCACAGCTCTGCTACTGACATCGTTTTCCTGTCTCTTCACCCAAACTATTTACCTATTCTGCCATTGTGTCCGTCTCTCTTCCACTTTAACACTGTTCTGTGGTTCAGGTGGTATTGCGTCGTTATTTACACCTGTCTTAACTTCTCCCAAAGCAAGCTTTTGCCACCTGAGAATCTACTCCTGCAATCAGTTCGACGATTTCTTTCATGTTGTTCTTCATGTGTGGTGTCTAAAAAGCCTACACATCTAAAAGTTTATTTTTTAAAACTTTTTTTTTAATTTATTTTTTGGAACTAGCTTGTATCACTATGTTTACCGAGCAGTGCTGGCTGGTAGTGGTGTGCCAGACTAGAGGAGCCATCTGTACTCAGATCACTGCCACCTCATTTTTCCATTCTTACCACCCCAACTAACCCCCCCCTCCTCTTTTTTAATCCCTCTGTTTCCAGAAATTAACCCAGATGGTAATGGATGACCTGCCTCTTACAGCTCATGCCCAGTACCTCGCAAGATAGGTCTTTCTCCAGGCCTTCACCGGCTTCAGGCAGCAGTGTGATAGAAATAATGTTAAATATCATTGATGCAACTGTGAAAAAAGGAAATAACTTGGAAATTTTCTTTCGGAAAGATGAGTCTTTAAGGAGCCAGTCTGTTTCATTACAGTGGGGCTATCAAAGCAGTAGCGCACACTCATCTTTATGTAATGAGGAGAAAATACCCTACGCTATTACTGAGCGTTGGAAATATTTTTGGAGATTTTTTTTCTTTAATCTGACATTGTGTGTGTTGTCTTTGCAACAATTCTTTTTGCTATGGTAACAACTTTTTTATTGGAATCCAGAGCATAAATGTGTAATGCTGCATCAGCCCTATTACTCCCGAGAGAATTTAGGAAGACTTTTTTTGGCCAAACTTTCAAGGAGGAAACAAAGTGTAAAAATCTGCATTAACTGAAAAAAAGGCTCACTCTTAAGCAATATTCCCCACTCTTATATGCCATTGTCCTTTTGTTACAGCCTTAGGTTTGAAGACATTAAACTTTTTTTTTTTCTTTTTTTTGGAAATGACAGGATGGGGAATGCTATTTTTGCTCACATAACTTTACTCTCATCGTTCTTACATCAGAAAGTAAATGGTTTCTTTCCTGAGTCAAATGAGCAGAAGCTGGATCTTCCTGTACTCCTTTCCATTCTTCTAGCTGAGGTTCGACATCAGTTGTGGCTTTGTGCAGAGGCACAGTGTGGGATCAAAACTGTAATTTAGCATTTCACTCATCTAATGTGAATATGTAATTATAATTAGGAGCTCTGGGGTCCATCAGCACATGTAAGAGCCTGGAATTGAAGTTGTATTTGGACGTATTATAAGTCTAAACTCTCTGGTGGGTAATAAACCTGCAAGCCAAAAAAAGCCAGAGGTGAGAACTTTGTCTGGAGGTGCTGCAGGACTTCCCTGGAGGTCCTTCAAACAGTGAATCATCAATGCTGAAATGCTCACAGATGAATTCCAAGTGCAGGCTCAACTGCGGAAAGAGAAAGAAGGAAGCTCCATGCAAATCGGGCCATCTGCTCAGGGTGCGTGGTACTTCATAGACTTTTTCTAATATCAGGATAATCAGGGACGAGTGCAGCAGTGCCTAAGTGATCCTAATTCTGCTGGATGCTGAGAACTTCTTAAGATGTTCCAAGAACCTTCTTTTTCATCTGAAGTCAGCAGGATAACCTGTTCGGGGGTCAAGAAAAGACAAAGTGTCCAGGGCTGTCAGTCTGGCACTAGTCTAACAAACTGCTCTTTCCAGAGGCAGAATCCTGCAGTTCCTAAGTGGATGCAGTTTCAGTGCGTGTGATCTCTGAAAATTTGCAACAGAAAGGGAGTAGTAGATATTGTTACAATTAAAGCTTTTTTCTATTTTTTTTCCTCCTTTTCTTTTTGTGGCTTCCTAACTGTTGTGCCCTTAAAATACAGGTAAGGATTTTTTTTTTTTTTTTAAAGTGGAAGGTTTTATAAACCACATGCTGTGTATTCTTTACCCCTCTCTCTGAACTACTACTCACTAGATCTTTTGTATCAGTTCCGCCTTTCAGATGTAGTTGGTTTTCACTACCTATTAATACAAATAGTACAGAACGAGGCTAACACTTTTGTTTCACTTGGGCAAAACTCCACAGACGTCAGTGGGTTCAGATCTCATTCACAGAAATACAGCTTCGATACCTTGTTTTTTTAAACTACGCCTTGACTTTTAGCTGGTTGTTAGAGGTGTATGAACAGGCGTCTGCTGCTCTCAAAGTAGATGGAACTAGGTCCTGTTGTGTCTGCTCTGCCTCAGGTAAAAACGTGAGAAAGCTTTTTCTGTGTCAGGTGGAGATTCCAAAGTTAGAAAATCTGTAAAGACCTTAGCAGTCCTTCAGGATGGAAGTGTCATGTAAGTGTAATATATAGTTTTAATATAAAGGGTGAGGAAAAAGTCATTTCATTGTGATTAAAAAATACCCCTTGGCTCTTTCGAATCACAAAATTTTCCAAACTTGGGATTTGAAAGAGTAACCGCACAAGATCATCTGAGTCAAACCATGTTATTTTAAACTTATTTTCAACTTGCTTCTCAGTAGTTTTCCTTTTTTTTTTTTTTCTTTTTAAAGTCAGTTAGTTGGACAGCTATACTCTGGACTGAATCTAAAACTCTGCAAGAGGCTATAATGGAACATAAGTCCTGTGTATTCCTCTGCTCTTTGGAGTCTTTCTAATGGTAAAAATATAGAAAATTGAAGGCTGATATAGACTTGATTTCTACTTATTTCTATATGTAAGAATGTGGGCTTTTTTATTTTAAATTTTATTGATTATTAATTTTGCAAAATCATTGCAAAACCAGGAGCCAAAATTTCCAAGACTTAAATAAAAACTTCCACGCTGAACATGTTGCCTCTCTCAACAGCCGGGATTTTCACCTAGGACCTCCTAATCATTTTTATTTCTATGTGGGCTAGAAATTGACATTTTGGACCTGCTCATGTTTTTTTTTTTTTTCAGTCTGCCTGTCAACTGGGGGCATAAGCACTTTCTGGCCATAGGTGTCAACCTTGCCTCCTGAGATTCCTTGTCAGGACTTTTTCCTATATCAGCAGGGCCCAGCTCAGGCAACTTTCCTTTCAGGCACAGCTTTTTTTTTATTTGTAAAAAATGCAGAACATTAGATCAATATTTTCATAATTGTCTTCAAATCCCAGGCATGTTCCTGAGCAACACCCTAAAAATGGAGAAACTGACAGACAGGAAGGAATATCCTGGCTCATCATTCACTATGGGTGCTGCGGTTCTGTTTCCATCTCGTAAATCTGGCAGGTTCAGTCAAACCTTAGCACGCTACAATTTGTACAAATTTTATAGTAAAAATTTACTAGAAATAAAAAATCAATTAGAGAGTCAGTGATCTGTCCCGAGCAACATTATTACATTATGGATTATTGCCAATGCTTGGTGAACCTTACATAAACATTTATTTGTCATCACATTATAAGATCACATAAACAAGCTTGAAGTGTTACCTAGTACTGTCAGTACCTCCGTACCTTCATATTCCTCCTTCACGTACTTCACATACTGTATGAAGGGCGAGTGGGGTCCCACTGAGCCTAATAACTTGAGTTCTTGTGAAGCTAAAATAAAAGCGTGTTGAAGAGCTTTTCCTCAGAAGGGAGATTAATGTTAAAAAGCAGGATCTGATCCATGCCAGGAATACATTTGAGGCTTGAAAACAGAAGCTAAGGCTACACACAGTGTCACCAAAGATGGCATTTATAATTAGGCCTGACAGCCCTCTTGAAGTTAGGTTATATGGTAAGCAAAAGCAGCCCATTATAAGGAGAAAATAGCTCTTTGAAAGCCGTAATCCATTTAGATAGTGGATCAGCTCAGAACCATATGCAGGCCTTCCATCTAATTTTGTCTGCAGTGCTGTTCTGAACAGGGTCTTACTTCAGCCTGGGAGAAAAAGGAAACCCATCGTGTGGATGGAGCGAGGATACTGGCCGCTGGGGATGAGCTATGGAATTACACAAAGATTTCAGAACAACTCTTGTCTTGCATGACTTCCTGTGAGACTCACAGGGCTTTAAATTGAGTACTTTGATGGGATATTTCTTCTCACAGAAGTAAGCCACTAGAACTTCCCTTCTGACAAAGGCTATGTATGCTGCAGTTGCCACATCAGCTCCTACAACTTAGCCTCTCAAGGAAGGTCTGTCTTCAGTTAAATGTCTGCACTCAACCTTCAGAAGGATCAGAAATCACTCTCCTCCTTAGAGATACGCTGGTTGGCCACAGAGCAAGCTTTGGGTAAATGTGTAGCTGATTTTCTCACCATAGCTGTGGGGGCTGGTAAGGATCTTCCTTGTGTTTGAGTGGCAGAAGAGGAAGGCAGAGCAGATCAGATATATCTTGCATTATTTTATGAAGAAGCTTGAATCTGTAAGCTGACCTCAGGCAGCACTACTGAAAACGCCATTCTTCCAGCCACGCTGTAGTGTTAAATCAGGTGGGATGGAACTGGAACTCCCTCTGCTATGAATGCCAAGCAGGGCTCAGAGGACAAGTGACCCCTCGCAGATTCAGAGATAGTCTTTCTGCTGGAGCCCCTTTGATCTAGCGGTCATGGTGAGCGACAGCTTCCCCAAACGGGACTTATCTACCTGTGAGGACTATTAAAGGAATAATCTTTCATATCCAATTGAAGAAAGGAATTTCACAAATGCAAAAAAGTATGTGTAAATGAGTGTGTGTTAATGGGAACTGTCATCAAGGGAATCTGGTGCAGGCAATTCCCGAACGGATGCACGATGTTGTGGATAACCATGGCTGTCATCCTCTGGAAGTAAAACAAAGCACCCAGAATGGAAAACGTATCTTTAACAGAATAGCAAGAGAAATCCTCAGCGTCATATACGACCAGATTAATAGGTTTCTTTCTTCGGAGATACATGGGTAATCTGTAGGGTAGAAAACTTTGCATCTCTTTGAAACGATCTCCGGATGCCATAATAAAATGTGCCAAAACATAGAACAGTACAACTTCAAGCTGGTGCTGGATGATAGCAATACCACTTACTTCATATTTTCAGAAAAAAAAAAGAGAAATCTGGTAGTCCAGTGAGATTTACGCTCAGTTTTCACCTTGATAGGCTTTGTTTCCTTTCACTAATTTATTTAGATTAAAAGCCACATCAGCTATTTGTTTGAATACTCCAGCCACCTCCAGCAGTTATTTAAAGTACAGTGAAGCGTAAGGGAACCATGGCCAGATGATACACAACGAAGGGATCAGGTGGGACAAAGACCTTTGGAAAGGTTCTGAAGGATGCGAGTTCAGTAGTTTCCTTCTTTTGTTCTTACTCGTCTGAGTAATAAAAAGAGTGGCCCTTTTAAATGAGGTCCTTTTAAATGAGGTTAGAAATTTCGGTGGATGCTGTGGGGCTACTTGCAGGGTGTTGGAGGACTACCCGTGACCGAAATAGCATGTAGGTACTGAAGGTCAGGAGAGGAATGTGTTTGTAGAAGGCTGAGCGCTCAGAACTGTGCAGAGTTAGTTGCGCAGCCTGTCACGGGGAGTTGTGAGATGAGTTAAAATCTGTGCAGGTCTTTGAGGACGCCCTTCAGCCTGAGAATGGCTCGTGAGCACAGCTATCTGCCAGAAGGATGCATGACACGGACAACTCCGTCGTGGGCCACTGATGTCAGCAGAGCTGCGGGGCTGACTTTGATGGATGCTGCGCGAAGCCTTAGGTCAAACTCCGCTTAGTGTAAGTGGCTCACGTGCTTCCCTTCGCAATGAATAGACCCAGCCTGCAGTAACAACAAATTTTTAAGGCAAAACACCAATTTTCACAACAGTGGCTAGACCTAGGGATTGAGGAAGTGTGCTGCTTTAAGCTGGAAGACTGGGGTGGGGATGTCTCTAACAAGGAAAAGATTCTGCTCCTGACTGCAGAAATATGAACCTTGCAGGTTTGGCTCCTAGGTGCAGTAGCTCTGACTATTTATGATGTTAACAAAGCAGAAATACTTTCTAATTTTAAAGACTCTTCTGTGTCCATTAAAGTCCATAAAGACTCTTCTTCTGCCCATTTCTTACAGTTGTGGTATTTATATGTTGCAGTTACTTGAGAAAACGCGACCAATTACCCGTATTGGGTAACTCCAGTTCACAAGTTTCTTTGCTTCTCTATTTTTTCTGCCTTGACTGTATTTAATTATAAGATTTTTATTTATTTATTTTTAATTGTGCTGCAATTACCTCGTTCTATACATTACGCTCAGGGATGTTGAGAGATGTAATTATAAAATCCAGATTGCTGTGTGCTGACACTTGTGGCTTTCTCAGCGCTAGCATGAATAGATGCTACATTTTCTCAAGCTAAAACGTAGCTGGAAGTTTTCTGGTAAAAAGTAATTTGCATTTTTGGATAACAAACAGAAAAAAAAGGGCAGATACAATTTTCCAACACCTGCTCCGTTGTTTTTTGTTTTTTTTTTTTAACTTCTTCCATTGAATCTCTGCATGGCTTAGAACTGATTTCGTGCCTTTCACTGAAAAGCCTAAAATTGGCTTCTGACAGAGCTAAAATATTAGAATAATTGGATTCTGTCCTTTCTCATTAGATCACTTTCTCTTTCCCTCAAAGTAACATTTGTAGAAAAGATGTTTCTAACATCTCCTGAAAAATGTCTTTCAGCATAAGCTTTTTCCATCTGCTTTTAGAAAATCCGAGTATTTTATAATTATACAATCAGCTCACTCAGGTTCCTCATTTTCTATTAAACCATTTTGTACTGCTGGGGGGGTCATCTAAGAAAGGTGGAGGAAAACTAGAAATTAAAGGTCATCTTTCTGCCTCAGTTACTGCTTGAAAAATGGAACTAGACTTTGTGTTTTGAGAATAATGACTACTTTCCTTCATTTTTATGAACTTATGATGGAATTACATCATTCATCTTAAATATTGAGTAATAGAAGCCTTTGATAACTGTTTTATAACTCTGGTTTATGGAATGAAGTCTCCAGTGGTTTCCCAGAGGTAGTATTCCAGCTGATACTGTTGAAATAAATTTGGAGCATTATGTGAGGGGTTTGTAAGGGTTGGGTTAAAATAAAATGAAGATTAACTAATATTTTAATTGCTTAGCTTTTAAGATATTTCAGGCTGAGATAGATTTTAGGGGGATTAACTCAATCTAAAAGCGGAAAAAGTATTTAACTTATATAATGTTTTGAGATGAAATCAGTAAGAAGTGAATAAACTCAAAGCAAAAAAAAAAAAACAACTGAACTGAGAAAAAATAAAGTAGCTCATATGAGACTTGTCAGAAATAACTCTCACGTTACTGTGGTCTGTTCTCTTTATATTCTTCCAGGTATCTGCTTAGCTTCGTGATAAACACAGTAAAATTGTGAGCATGGTAGGACAGTGAAAGGACAAGTGCTGCTCTCCGCGGCGATATGCTGGGTAAGTTTTTAAAGATGGGGAATTTATTCCCTAGGCAAATCACGGTCCCGGGTGCGACGGGCAGCGTGCAGGAGTCTCTGTGCAGTCCAGCAGGGTGCACTGCACTAACATTGCTAAAATCCCAGTAGTGAAACCCTTCAGTAACGTCGGTTTCTTCCCAAGGGGCTTTGACTAAGAGTGCAGCTGCATGATGAACGTGCTTACAGTAGGGCACTGGCAGGTTAAGAAAACACTGACTTATGTCTGCAAACGGTTCTAGGGTCAACTGCTACCAAGACATGAAAAACTTGATCTGGAGAAGAAGTGGCTGTGTCTGAAGGAAAATCCTGCGGTATGATGCCAGGGATTCTGTGAATTATTAGGTCTGCAGTATGTAAACAATATATTTTAACTTAGATTATGTGTGTATGGCTCACTCCTGGAAGAAGCCATGACTCCCACTGGCTGCAACAAGTGCGCAGAGCTGCTGTGGATATGGTTCCTAAGTGTTAAAAGAATAGTACAGTTCTGGGTTAACCCTTCCAAAACCAGAATTTCTGCAAAAGTACTCCTGGATCTCCTTGGGTTTTTACATACAGGCATTTACGTAGGTGTAATCATTCCCTACATCACTTCAGAAGAGTTTTCATGTACAGAGAAGCCTTTACTTGTGTGCCATGCATGCATGTGCAAGTTTCAGTCCTGGGTTGCAGTTGGTTGCATCTATATGTGCAAATGCTGTGCTTGTCCAAGAAGTTGTATCAGTGAAGAACAAATTTGTATATTGCACGCAGAAAATTTGTGTAACAGAAACAAAACCACACACATTCGATAATTAGATAGGATTAGATCCTTGTGCTCTAATGTTGGGAACGTACATTAAAGAAAATGAGTGGGCTTTGGGTTTAAGACAAGACGAGTAACCTTTTCTTGGAGTCTATGAAATCACCTCGTAGTGACTGACAATTGTCTTGGCATGAAAGATGAGTTCAAGGGAAATGGGCATGCCCCGGCTTTCACATCCTAGCCTGGAACGAGACGAATAGACTGGTCCACCTGGTGACATCTGGCATGTGTGGTAACCTTAGATTTTAGCAAATCCGTTTTGTTTTCTACACCTTCTTTTATTGTTGCACATTTTGAGGAACTATGTTGTTGTTTTGTTACGAAGAGGAACACGGTGCTTGACAAAGAATTGACAAAAGAGATGATAAGGGGAAAAGATGGTGGGAAAAAAGACAGAGAGTAACACAAGGCTGCCTTACAATACTCTGATCTTACCCATTTTGCTCACTGTAATGCCACTCTAGTGCTGAAGTCACAAAGCAGGCTTTTTGCTTCACTATGCCAGCTCTACTGACACAGGCTAGGGATTGAAGCCATTTCTTGACTCCGCTAAAAATGCAGGGGCATAAACACTCATTTGTTTCTAGGCAGACACAGAGACAAAACTTCACAATTAAAGTGTTTCATGTGCTTCTGAAGATAACTGCTGATTCCTTCTCTTTTGGAGCGTTCGCTGAGCAGCTGAGCTTACTCTGTCTCATTTGGCCACTGGATCAGTGTCTAAAGTCTCTTCCTTTCTTAGGAAGTTTGAAGCTACTCTAGCTACATTCTTTACATTCTGGGCCAAAGCAGAATCTTTTTGGAAATAATAAATTCTTGGCTGATTATCAGTGCTGTTACTTTTCTTCTCATTTTTTTGCTTAAAATTCAGTTAGTCAAGAACCCCGGTATTATCACTGTAAACCTACCTAAACTACTTTTACAAAACGTTGATTTGTCTGCATTTATGCCCAAGCTGTAGAAAGGCTCTTTTTAGGAAAGTCTGCTCAGGAACATATTTACATAAGCGTAAATAAACATTCTTACTTGTGTAGTTTACGTATTTTTTTCTCAAATATCTAGGGTTCCAATCAATGAAATATACACAAGAATATAACTGGAGATGGAGTAGGGCAATTCTGTGGCTCTGTTTCAAAGCAGATAATATTATTTTTAATATTTGATGTCCTGACCTGACCACTGCTGCTTGCTGTCTTTCCCCCTGATCTGTATTTGTAAAGGCAGCAGAGAAATTGATGATCCTGAGGGCAAGCCGTGTCTAAAATCTGCTGGTTGTGGTGAGGTATTTCATTGCTTCACTAGGACCGGTGGATGATCCGCGTGTCTGAAACAATGGGAGAGTGAAAGAAAAAAGGAACATTTAAAAACCTGTCTAGGCTGTAGTTTTGGTACTCTGAGAGGCAGTTGGATAGATAAGAGACTATTCTGTATTTGCTTTATTTGGATGCTGAGTGAGATTTGAAGCTCATATTCAGTTTCGGTAGAAAACATCTCCAGATTTCAAGATCTTAGACTCTGGTGGCCTGCTGTCTTACCTAACAGGCATGACACGGAGGAGGAAGCTGTAGGTCAGTCCACGGGACCGTAACAGGTTGCTTAACAGGGCGGGTTCCAGCCACCGCTTGCGTTGCTGCACAAGGCTGTGCACCACGTAGCTGCTCTTCTCCACGGGATCAGATAGGCAACCCAGCATAGCTCTGGTGGTAAGGGTAAGCTCATCCTGGGTTCCTAAGTGAGGCTTAGAGGTAGGGAAAGTAGAGGACGCCAGATAGTCATGAGAGGACATAACAGTCTCAGCTATTCGGAGTGGAACGACGAGGCAGGAGAGGAGAAAAGCATCTAAAAGGGCAAGTGTGAATTCAGGCACACGTACTGAAGAATTTCTCATATGGAAAAAAAAAAAAAAAAAAAAAGAAAGGCAATTCTGGTTTATATCTGAAAGATGATTGCAAAACCAGAGATGCTGATGGGCCATGGGTAGTGTATGTACTGTGGCCGTATTTCCTGGAACAATATAGAGGAATGCTACTAATTAGGTTTGATATTCTAGACTATTTGAATATTTTTAGAACAGGAATTGGAGAAAAGTTAATAAGGAGATTCTTTTGTAGAAGTGACATGGATTGTGTTTATAGGGAGTGAATAAAAATAAATAAAAGCAGCAGAGATGGAAAAATTTTCTAATGCTCTTTCACCTCAACTGAATCCATACTTGTCAGGGAACGTAAGGCTTAAAAAGGAAACCCTCTGGAAAAGCTTGAGAGCTGCTACTTTCATCTTCACCTTCTGAGAAGTTTCAAATATCAAGAGCAGAGAAAGAGAGACACAGAGAGAGAGAGATTGAGTCTCTAATTAGTGAAGGAGGCAGGTAGGATATGAATTGATTTGTTCTGCTACTACTTTGACTGGTGCTGTGTTTGGGAACAATAGAAGAGCTGTAATGTTCTTCAACAGCAGAACAGTTTTTATGCATACCAAGTTAGAAACCTTTGATCACAAACTGTTTCTGAAAAATATATATATATAATACTGCATTTTGCTGCATGTATTTTAATTTCATTAATTTATTCTTTGTTTAGGAATTGGTTTCACAGAGCTTGGGCTTCTTTCACTCTTTGAGGGTGTTTGGAAAATCCTGACATTAGTCTCTGTCTTCTAGTAGTGGCAGAGTGCAAATCTAGCAACGTTTATGAAGTGGAATAGTATGGTTTTGTATGTGATGCAGGTCATTATAAACCTGAAGAATAAGTAAATGCGGGAAAGAAGTTGAAAAAAGGTAAAGGAAGGATTTATTTTTATCTGTCCTGGACTGCAATTTAGCGTCAGGCTTACTATGTAACAGTGGCTGTCATGGCTCCACAGTCCCAGGTTTCACGGTGAAACGTTATCCTGCCACTGCGCAGTCCTTTGAAAGTTGCCTTTGGTAAAGGTGTTCAATGGGGCTAAGAGTTTAATGACTGACTTAGATCCAAAGAGGCTTTTAATTGCAAGAGAGGACAAAAATAACGGTATAAAAGCAGTGCATGTATTATGACAATTAAAAACTAACGGCTTACAAAAATAGATGGGCTTGGGTAGAGTTTGAGCGCTTAAATTATGTGAAGGAGAACAAAAGAACCAAAAGGGTGTTGCAACAGTAACTTCTGTACAGCCCTAGAAGCAGAATATAAGTTGATGAAGAATTTAATGAAACTGCAACACAAACAGGGTATGTATTGGGGGTCTCAAAAAAAATAAAAATGGTTGTGAGCTTTTAGCTACAAAAAAGGTTCAAAAGTTCCAAAGGTTCTTCCTGATGATCATTCTACACCTTTTTTCATAGCAGGATTGCTTTCCCTAGATGCTGCAGCTAGTTTAAAATGTGTTGAGGCACATGAGTTTTATACAGAAAATAAAAAAATCTGTTAGTCCAGGTTCCCTGTGTAGCCAAAAAGGAAAGACAGGGATGATGACACCACGAGAAAGGTGGCTGAGATCACTGAAATAGCGTCCTGGTAAGATGAAATGTCCTTTACAAGCGTCTGTCTGACATCATAGTCCAACGGCAGCATAACGGTCTGGAATCTCTCTTTGTCTTAACTAGGCTGGGAATGTAAAACAGCATAAGTGGTAAAACTGTTCAAGGAAATACTGTTCTCTGGGCATATTGCTTTGGAGGGGATTTCACCTGAGACAAAGAAAACCTTTTTGGATTTGGCAGGAGAATGCCCAGGTAGGGAAATGGGCTTGTTTATTTGTAGTGATTTAGCTCAACATCTGTGTAATGAATAAAATGTTCCCGTGGGCCAGGTCTACGTATCAGAGCAAAGTGTTGCTTTTCCAGAAAGGCAGCGCCTCTCATCTTTGGCCAGATTACTTTTTGTAATGGGCGGTGGCTTTTTTTTGGGGGGGGTCATAATATTACCACCCAAACCTGAGCCATGCTTGTGCCCGTCACTGTGCAAGGTGTCTAATTATGGCAAGGAGCAGTTTACGTAGGCTGAGAGCTGCATAAGTTGTGTACAGAACCAGAGAATTCCTAACGTGATTTTGATACGTGAAGGTACAGTGAAAGAGTGACGTTCCCATTTTCAAGAGAACTCATTTGTCTATTTATTAAGCATCGTTCTCTGACATCTCATGGCCCTCTGTGCCACAGAATAAAAAATAATACGTGGGGGAGGAAAGAATAGCCAGTCCTCCTCTGGGGGCGGGGGGAAATCCTCCAGCCAAAATAAGTATTTGACTGTTCTGCAAGATAATGTCTATCATGAGTCTGTCATGATGTAATATCAGGCACCTGGTGCAGTCACATCATCATTGGGTTCAGCTTTTCTTCAAGACTAACAAAAATTAGGCAACATACACCAACGGGGGAAGGAAAAAAAAAAAAAAAGAACTGCAGGCCAGATGGTTTTTGAGAACTGAATAAAGTGAGAGGTGAAGTAAGCGTTTGACAAGAATGCACAGGGAGAAGATTAATCATCACTTCATGTTCTGTGTCCAAAACTATTGTGTCTTTGCTTGTCTGTGATGCCTGATTTTTAATTAGACAAGAGGCAATCCCTTTAAGAGGCTGTTCCTCTGGACGCTAGTATTGTACAGAGGCAAACAGCCCACGGTCCTCAGCAGAAGAAGTGATTAAAAGGAGGATTTACACAGTTTGATCTCAAACTACCATGATGGTATGCAAAAGTTAACTGATGAACTCCCTGAAGCGCCAGCACGTGTTTAACTAGCTGCGAATATTGGTCATCTCATTTTAAAGGTCACGTTGGCTATTTGTGCTTGTTTATTTTCAGTAGGATTAACAGGAACATCCTGGACACACACAGGAAACTGGCAGAATTTATCAAGGTTGGGCCCTACGGGTAGCAGGCAGCATCCTGATGCTGCAGCTGGTTTTTCTGAGTTGTTAGCTGTACGAGCGCGATGACTTGAGGGTGATGTGTACGGCTGTAACCATCACTGTGTATGCTTTCACACAGCCATACATCAAATCCACGCAGCAGTTTGTATGCCTGTGCTGTACACACAGAGCGCGGTATTTGTCAGAGTTCTCGTACTGTTTTGAAAGCGACTTAAACATTTGTTGATCGAGTTGTAAATACTGGAGCAGAGGAATATACAAGGAAATATAGATATCGCAGAAAGCTGTAAATATACAACGTTAGCTTTTTCGTTTGTATAAACACGAGGTATGTTTAATATGCTGGGTTTTTTCTGCATTTTAATGACAATAATGGTATAACACATTGTTTTAGTGCAAATGAATTTCACAGTCAAGTTTGAAAAGCAATGATCAAAGGCTTAGTTCATGTCTAATAGTTCTTTGCATAACTGGAACCTGATGGAGGTTAATGCCTGTATGATAAAATATTTCCATTAACAGTATCCTTCTGTGCTGATTTCTTATAAGGACCTGCCAGCAGGTTGCTGTTGTGCACAGTGGGTATTAAAGAAGCTCACGTTCGTGCAGGTGGATGTGACTGCCTCTTGATACACACACAAACAATGTATATGTATATAAGTACAACACCTGACATAAATATACATTTCTGATTTTTTATGTCCCTGATTTATATGTTCTTGTAATATTCCATGACTGTGTGAATATACTAAAAACCTGCCATGACATTTAGGCTGTTAACACAATTACAAAAGCAAGGTTTTTTAGTTTCAGGTCTGTCAGCCCTCATTTCACATCCTGTATTGTGGAAAGATGGGCCAGTTTCAACAGGCTTGGATTTCACATTTGGGAGAGACAAGAATTAGTCGTTCGGAGACTGTTAGAAAAGTCAGCCTTTAATCAACACAGCGATGTGTCAGTTTCTGCTCACTGAAGGAGAAAAGAGAAAAGCAATATTGCCAAGTGCTTAAAGTTCGTGAAGTTTAAATTTTCTGCAGATGACACAAAAGAAATACCAATTTCTGTAGTTACGTATATTTAGCCTAAGTGACCTCACATCAGATGTGAAAAATAAGAAAATTTTCTAACTATCGGGATTTTTTTTTTCCCTAGGACCTAAGGGTGACACAATTCATTCCTCACGTGCTGTTGCTACGAGTCAAGCGGCAATCTCTGAGCAATGCTGGTGGCTACCTGTGCGATCCCATTAAGCCATGACTATAGCCCCTGTTGAGGAGGGAGACTTCCCCACGTAGGTTTGCTCCTGACCTCTCCGGCTCCTGTTCCTCTCATGGCATTCCTGGTTGCACCGGATGATCCAGCCTTTGATTCAAAAGAACTTGGGTTTGCTCACCCCATCTTTCTGGATTAAACAGGGTTTGCAATTGCTCAGTGACTACATTTCCTTTCTGCTGCTCAAATAACTGACATTTAGGAAATTAAAAACGGTCTCTAGGTATAAGCATCTTACAGGTGCGTATCAGTTCTGGCACTGGCACATGAATTTTCCTTCTCTATCTAGGCTAGCATTCTGCCTCTAATGCTGGGAAAAAGGCACAAGAAGCACAACAGTTGCTAGCTCCAGAAAAAAGAAAAAAACTCCCCTGAAGGAAATGTTCTTCCTAATAACTGGTCATCAAAAATTCATGCCTGATGACATATTTCCATGCTAAGTCTTGTCCCATGGTTTAAAAGTCTGGTCTTATTTCTTAGTAATGTAGTATTTGATGATGATGATGATGATGTTGATGAAATACTTGGTTCTTTTTGTATACAGCTATACTACTGGTCCTGATTATGTCATGGGGCCTTAGGTGGTCATGGAAGAAACAGATCACGTTACTCAAGCCAGCAGCAGCAGCACATGCTCACCCCGCTATCCAGCCAACATTCCTCAACTCTGACCTGAGGACCACCTCTGGAGATAAGAGTCCCTTCTTATCAGTGAGTCCTCATTTTTTCTGCCAAGTCTGTTAGCAAAAACGACATTCAGAGCCAACAGTATAGTTTTGGACAGCAGAGGCTTGTTCACCAGAAACTGTTCTGAGATCACTAGAATGATTTCATGTAGGCCACCAGAAACTATGCGTTGTAACAGGCTCATTTCACCTAGGGCCTGAACCCTGAAGAGCTGGCAGATTATCAGTTCTGTAAGTCATTTGTTTCCTCAAGACCTGGCACTTGTTTAACTGTTTCTGTCAGAACAGTACCATGAGTAGCATGCATATGAGCAACAGTGTAAATCAGTAGGTGTTACTTCCACGTCAGAGATGGAACCTGTCTCTACTGTACTCTTGACTGGGGTTGTCCTGTTATAAAATTAAAAGTATTCTTCATGTGGCCAATTATTTGCCCAAATCACAAATACCTTATTTATTTATTTATTTATTTATTTATTTATTTATTCCCTACAAATAGCTCATACTGCTTGTCAAAAACCACTACCATGTAATCAGAGGGGTGGCTGAGAGACAGATGTCTTAAAAACTTAGGTCCTGCAGACTTGCTCATATATTTTCCAGTAGCAACATACGATAGATACCACATGACAAATTATCCTGACTAACTGCAGACAGCTCGTTCTGTAAAGTTCACAAAAAGATTAAAAATTAGTTGATAACTTCTCCATGAATCAGTTTGTACTTTCCAGTCATGCTTGCGACCATTTTCCCAGGATGACCTTAAAACATTTTATAATTTTATTTCATGTATCTGAGTATAAAACTGTGCTCATGCATCATTTAGCACTCTTCAGCTGAGAAGGTCGCTGTTTTGGCAGGGCTGAGTGTTGATGTCTTTATGGATGGAAAATTTTGGTTTTACATATCAGTAACTCTGCAAGATGTGATACTGGGATTTAGGGATCTAATCTGCAAAACAATGAATGAGATCCAACTCTGTTCTTGTTAAGCTTTGAAAGAAAGTATGACTTTTGTGGCACATGCAAGTCCTGTTTAGTTATTTGCTTGAAACTGAAAGGCTGAAGAACAGGAAAAGCAGTGTTTTTATCCTTGCTCCAACATATGTATTTATAAAATATACAGATTCCCTTCCTGTTTTGTTTTAAAAATAGGAATGAAATAAGACTGAAGTGTTTTGAAATATCTTTCTCTTGGATAGGATGTTATGGAATGTTTATTTTTCCTGTTATGGAGTATTTGTTCTCTTAATGCCCTCACCTACAGTCTCACAACACAGAGAAAATAAATTCTTCCAATGTTAAATGTCTGGAGCAAAACTGACAATTTCACTTTTGCTATGGGAACCTGATGTGTTTTTTTGTTGTTGTTGTTTTTGTTTTTGTTTTTAAATATTTTATTTTATTTTATTTTTTTCTCCATATAGATGCTGGTTGGAACACACCTTGAAAGTCACGTGAGAGCTCCAGGTTTGTACCTTTCTAAATGTGGTCTGTCTGGGCATTTTATAGAAGATGGTCATCCTGATTTGCTTTGTAAATTGTCTTTCTTTTCTTCTGCATTAATTAATAAGTTGTTATACAATAACAAGAGATGAGCTGATCAAAAAAGTGGCCACTTTTCACCATCTGTTGGCCAAAATGCTGTGAAACCTACTTTTCAGATAGTACTACCACTGGCTCAAGGCAGGAGCTGGGCTGTAATGCTATCGTGCTGTGGGGACAGGGAATTCCCCAAAGTCTGAGGTCAGGCAGCTAGGCAGGGTTCCTGTTAATGCCCCATGACACTTTGGATCCAAAAGCAATAAATCCAAATTTTTCCCCTCCCAGGGAATACAAATGATGTTTTAATTTATCAGCACTAAGAAAACTCTTTTTCTTATCTCTGTTTATAACAGCTTTTTTTATTTCATAACAGAAAAATCCAAAAGCAAGTCCTAGAAACTTTCAATTTAAAATCTTAAAACAAAGTGAGCTGGCCTGATTCTTTCTACAGTAGGCATCATCAGGACTTTCTATCTTGAATACTTTCTGTTTCAGAGATGTTTTTCTCACATTATCTATTTTTAAACATTGATTGGTCTTTTGAAAGTGATAGGTATCTGTTGTTGAGTAAGTTGAGATGAACAGGGAAAGTCTTTGCTGCTGACTACGGTGTTAGCACTTCTGTTGCATTCAGGATTTATTTTCCTAACTTTGGAGGTAAATAAAGAGATTTTCTCCTTCTACCTTTGCGGGAAGGCCAGACATGGAAGAGCAAAGCAGAGCCAGGCTTTGAAGTCAGCAGATCACCATTTATTCTGTGCTCAGACCACTACATCCCTTGTGTTTGCAGATACTGGTTCATTCAGCCCTCCAGAAATCTAATCGTTAGGATTTCCAGTGTCTAGCTTCACAGTAGCATTACTTGCCATGCAGAAGCCTGGCTATTTCAAGACAATTAAGAGATACGAAGAGAATTGGTGGAAGAGTGAATCAGGGGTCATAGTCTAGTTCAGTACCCAGCCAACCAGTGCTCCGTCTGATAAATGAAAACAAAATACAGAGTTTAAGAGGAGCGAAAAAAATCTTAATAAATAATTAGAGCTTGAATGTTTCAGAGAAGCAGGTTTTCTTGGCAACAGCAGGCAGTAGTCATTTCTGAACAAACAAGATTGAAATTTGTGTTTCAGTGAAGCAGTTTGGGAAGCCTGTTTGCCATGCCATACAAAGCCCATTTCTGATGCTCTCTGCCAGATGAATTTCTTCTGTGTGCTGGAGGTGGGCAGAAACGTGACAGATTCATATGAAGACATGCCACAGGCACAAGGTCAGTCTGTTCCCCAGAAGAGACAGGCCATGCTCTGAAGGCATCACTTGTATCCACGTGCCAGGAGACATTTGGTTTTTAACCAGTTAGGGGCTGGCTCCACTATTCAGAGGCCCTGAGCTAGAGAACACAGGTTTGTACAAGAGGCTGACCTTGGGAAATGCCTCCTTCATCAGAAATACAGAAAACTACAAGCCAGTTAGTGCCTACTGAAGCCCTTTGCCACAAGGAGGTATTGCTAGTGGTCCCTGTGAAATGGGAAAACAAGGCATGGGAAGCTGAATGTTCCCTCTGTAACCCCACACGTGGTCCAGCAGACTGTACTGCCTCTCAGCTCATTTATGCTGCTGTGCGTGGCTGGGGGGGAGCCGAGGCTCCCCTTTTAAAGCAAGACGGGGGGATTTTCCCTTCCAGTCCCCCATGGGATGTTCCCCCCAGTCCACCCTATGGCATCAGGTAGGGCCTGGGAAGGGCAGCCAGAGCGGCCCTGGACAAAGGGGCAGTGAGAGGAGCTGTGTTAGCCCATTCTGCATTTGCCATCCCAGGCAAATACCCCTCTTGTGCCCTAAAACCCTCTTCCCCAGTGCCAGCTCATGGGGGTTCCCACTCCTTCTGCACCCTTCACCTCTATGCAGCTCCACCCATCCCTCAGCTGCCAGGGAAAGAAAATACTAGGTGTTAATTAATGCTGCCCCGTGTTCTTGCAACATCCTCGTTGGGCTTTTGGGCTTAAGACTGGGCACCTGGGCAAGGGCTGACTGCCATCTCCTTTCTACCCTTCAGGCCCTCTCACTGCGCTCCCACGTTAAGAGGTTTGTTTGCTTTAAGAAAGCGTTTGCCGTCATTGAGAAGGAATGTATAAAATCTGGTGTCAATAAGCTTAATTGGCGTGAAGGCTTGATTGGGTTTGGGGGAGAGGTGTAGATATTGCCTCCTGCTGAACTCTCTGAAGCATCCTGGTGGCTTGGCCTTGCTGGAGAGAGCTCTTGAGCAGGAGCTTAAGGTGTGTGAGTAAAATCCTCAGATGGAAGGAATAAATGTAATTACTGGTGGGTTTTTAATGTAGCTGGTGGTAGTCAGCTCTGATCCAAAGACTGGAATTAATGCTGAGGTGTGTGGAGATGTTGGGGAGGAGAAACTTGTATGGTGGAAGAGGTGAGGTTTTCTGGGTCTGGGATAATCTGGGATTCCCAGGGAGAGGTTTGCTAGCTAAACCAGAGAGTCTTGGTTCCTGCTGGTGTGGTTCAGCCTTCCTAGGAATCAGCCTTCCTAGGAAGACGCTTCAATGTGCATTTGATTAAGAGGAAAACAGGCAGAACAAGTGGAAAGTAACAGTATGTCTCCAAAGAAAATTCCAGTAGGCAGGATCTGTTATCTGGCTTTAGCTGGGAAGTCTAGGCTAAGTAATCTCTTTTTTAGAGGTTAGCAAAGGGGGTGCAAGTGTGCACTTCAGGGTAAAAGAAATTAAAGGGTAGCACAGCTGCTAAAAAATTAAAGATGATGTATTTGCTTCTATAAATGCAGTGTGTTTGCCAGAACTTGGCAGTTGGATTAAACTCAAAGCATATGTTCTCTGACTTCAGGATTATCCCACACTGGGCTGCATCCATCAGTTCTGCTCTCTTCTTAGCAAAACAGCTGAAGCACCAGAATTGTCTAGCTGCAGTCCAGCCATCCTCGCACCTCCTCCAGTTCAGTCCTTAAACTTCCTTTTTCTTCTTTTTTCCTGTTCATTCCCTATATAGGTTCTTCCCAGGTTTTAGGTTTTCTCCATTTTCCTTTCTAATGTCTTTATTTTTAATGTATTTTCCTTATTATTTTGCCTCCGAGAAATGGCTGTCGTGTTCAATGCATTTTCAGATCAAGTACTTTTATCTTCTCTCCTTTACTTCCTTCACGTTTCAGAGGGGCTTATCAAAAGCACCCCAAAAAGATCTGATTTTCTTCTTTAACTGCACAAAAACTGAAAACAGTAGGCTTCTGGTTTCCTCATACTAGCTTTTATACTGATCAACAACGTATCAGTGTTTCCTTGCTTGTTTCAGCCTTGTTTACACTGCAAGCTCTTTATATCAGACACAGTTGTTTTATTACAATCACTTAAATGCTAGGACAATTAAATCTTGGTTTGTGTTCAAGGCAAATCCTGAACTGTTGGTAAGAGAATAACTCGGCATAGAGGCATTCATCTCCCCATATCGGGTGGTTGCTACAGTTGGGGTTTTGGTCAGAGTTTCGATGAATTCCTAAAAATAAGTTGATGATTTTCTCATCAAACATATAATGAGTGACTTCAGGTTGTCTACTGATCTCTTTAATTGGTGTGAAATCCAGGGTGGCTGGGAGTCCGGACCCTGTCTTTTTGGCTTTGTGTGTGCTGTCCTGCTGATGAACTGCCTAACGAAGTCGGTGGGCAGGGCGTTCTGCTTGTGGCCTCCTGCATCCTTGTCCAGTTCCTCGCTAAATCTCTGTGAAAGTGAGTTGGAAATATTTAGGTGAGAGTTGTATTTTCAGTATAAATTTGCTCTGATATCAAAATGTGACAGTGTTAGAGAATGAGATGAGTTTCAGTGACTTTACTAGATTTAAAACAGTGTGAGGAGAAAAAAATAAACAAAAAAGCCCATGGCCATTCTTGCTGTTTGCAGAACGAAAGACTCCTCTAGGAAGTAATACAAGTGAAGGTAATTCAGAAGGCTGTTCTGTTTACATTGAAATATTTATGCCTTGTTTTGTTTGAGTCCATTTCAATCTATGAGAATTCGAGACTTTGAATTTTCATTTTGATAAGAAAAACGTCACTTTGCAATTTAGTAAAACCATGTCTTGTAAGTTGTACGAAACGGAGCTGGGAATGCTAGAGCTGCTGTGGTTTTATGAACATACCCTAAATACAGAAGTTTATTCCCTCCAGTGACATCATCTGTGACACTTCCTTTTCTGTCCTTGTCTTCTGTTTTAATATTCTCGAACAGATTTGTCTCCTTTGCCTGGGCATTTCTTCTGCTTTGCCAAAACTCTCCCCCATTCCAAGCAGACCTCTGTGTCTCTTTGCCTTGGAGAACGCTCTTTGCACAATGTACTTTAAAAATTGCTGGTATTTTTGCTATCAGCTTCCATACAGTAGATTTATTATTTCTCAGAACCATCCTGAACAAAAAAATGGCAGGAAACTGCAGCGTAACTGGGAGCTATTTCCATATTATCACCGTGAGAGAATGGCTGCTGTGCTCGCAGTGCCTGGCCGCAGCCCTGGTTGCACGCAGAAGGTGCGATGTTTGAGGCTGCCCTTCTTCCCGTCACGTTTCCCACATGGCCCAGCAGAGGCTGCACATCTGCAGGTGGGGAAGAAGTGCACAACTAAGAATTAATAATTAATCGGATGGGTCAAAAAATAATGAGAATTGCTCTTAAAGACCTCTCAGGTACGATTGCAGTGTTCAGGCTGCCCTTCTCTCTGAGTAACTGTCACACCATTAGACTAATTAGCTGGATAGATTAATGCCATCTGAGACTCTCCTGAACACGGATGCTTTAGGAAACAATCCTGGTACATGTCTAGCACCTCCAGGAGGCTGGGCTGTCACGCGGAAGTTTCAGATTGCCTGCTGCTGATTGCAGATGTGCAAACCCAAATGATCCAATTCCCTGTATTGCTTGGTAGGAGGGTTAGGGTGGGATCCAGAATCGAGCGCTGGGTTTGACAGCAGCGTTAAGAACCGTGAAGTGAAGCTGAAGGGCAAGTAGGAGGGGGATTAGACACCCAAGGAAAAAATGGAAGAGCACTTCATCAGCACAGCTGGAAGTATTGACCAGGTGAAGAACTCCCAGAAGACTTGGTGCCTAACTGCACCAGCAAGGTGGCCCCATGCAGTCAGATGCATCCCGCAGCACGCGCTTTTTTCATAAATTATAGCTAATTGGCCAAAGGGCTTGGGAGCGGAGTTCCCTGGGGACTGATTGCCAGGGGCTGGGTGTGGACTGCTGGGATCTGTCTGCAGGAGGTGGAAAGAAACCAGAAAGCAGCAAAAAACTGGGAGGAACAGTCATGGGCATGGTCCAGAAAGGGAATGGCAAAAGGGCTCCACGAGAAGCAGAGCAGAAAGCAGGACTGGAAACTGTGCATGATTAATCTACTTGCTGTTTTCTCATTGTGTTGTGGAAACTTGACTTTATAAACTGAATTGCACCGAATGAATATCTGGTTTTTATTATCAGTCTTGTTTCTACATGGAAACAAGTCGGATCAAAGGTTGTTTTATTATTATTATTCTTTTAAGTGCCATCATATTTTACTACATCGTTTGATATCTCTCATAACCATTTTCTTTTTCTTCGTTACAAATGATTAATTCAGCCTCCCAGAATATTGCAGGGTTTAAAATTGCGTGTTTTGCCAAATAATTATTTGTTACTGGATCAGAAAACCTTGACTGGCTAGTACCGAGGGAATTCTTCCTAGCTAGTATTCCTTCTGGGTAAAGAGTGCCTCGAGACTAGAAACAAGGGGAAACTTTGGAGAATTTTGCTAAGCGTTGGTACTTACTACTAAAGTCAGAATAATAAGAAGCTCTTTGCTGTTCCTGCTTTGTGAATACGTTCTAAATGACAAAAATTTTACTCTAGAGGTTATTTATGTTTTTTTTGGATCAGGGGGGAAGCTTACAATGCACAATATTATGGAGAAATTCACACAGATCCAGGTTCCGTATTAATGTTACAGCCTGATGCACTTCTGAGGTTTTGCTGCACTGTCACTTCTAAAATTGCCTAGAGAAAGGAAAAGGCTCTCTCCCTTCTGTCAGTTTTACATCTGTGTAATTACATGTTTCTCGGGGGGATTTGCTCCTGTTTTCTCCAGGAGAGAAGTAGTCTCATAATACGGAACAAATAAATTCCACTTCCTTCCTTCAGATCTCCCAGTCAGATAGATGAAGAAAGATAATAGAAAAAAGCACTCAGACAAAAGAGTGCAAGTCGTGTTCCGTCTTCTGGGAGAAAAAGAGAGTGGAGCTGCCCTGATAGGGGCTGTAATAAGAGTTGTTTCATTGGGGGGGTTGGCGGTAGGAGGTGGGCCGCTCGCTCTGCCAGATTTTGATTTAAATGTGAACACAATGGTGAGGCACCTGTTGAGAGCTGAAAGCTTTTCTAGAGATTTTGGTGCTAATTGTCACCTCGCAGCTGGAGGATTATGTGTAACCTGAGCATTTAGCACTGAAGTTCTTATAGCAGCCTTGACAGCTATTGAAGGGAAAAGTTCCCCTTTCTTTTTTCTCTTGCAGTTAAGACCACAAAGTGGTGTTTTATAAAGTTGGTCTTTAACTTCACCTTGCTGTGATGCCCCTTCAAGGAAGAGGACTACAGCCTGCATGTAAAGCCACCATAAATGCAAGGATGTTGTTTTCACCTCAAAAGTAACTGTAATTCTACTGATTGTTGCATCGTGTGCAGAACGGAGTCAAATCTCCCATTCTCTTGCAATTGGCCCATGTGGGTTTCTTCAGTATTCTTAAAATACCTTCCATTACACGAACGTAGTAAATCTAAAGTGATCCTCTGTTGCTGCAATTGCCGAGCTAGTAATAGACAGTAGAACAGCTACCAGTTCACTTAATGCCTGCTTAAGACTCCATTCACTTCACTGAGCCGTAGGAGGATCAAATTCACATAGAATTTGATGTGAATTCATATATTTTGGCCTGTTGCAAGAAAACGGGATGCTAGTTTCATGGAGGGTTATGGTAGCAGTCTTTCATCACCCATCTGCGGACAAGCAATAGAAAGCATCGCTACTCATTGTAGTGGGGTGGCATACAAGTAGCTGAAATCCTGAAATTGGACTCCTGAAACCTAGTTCTCCTTCATTTACTCCTAACCAGAATTAACTGTGGAAGTTCCTCAAGGTTTACATTAATTTTAATGTATGAACTTTTTCTAATTCAGTGTAAGTTTAGGTTTCTTAATTGATCTTCTTAAAAAGAAGGTCAAAGAGATAGGATTGAGTTGCATATACAAGTCTAAGTTGCACTCCTAGCTTGAACGCCCTGCTATTTTTTCACAAAAGAAAGTGTGCCAGTTTTTAGAGCATTAGCTAATATTGAATTCTCTCTTATCTAGGTTCAAATGTAGTAAAGAAGAGCGAGTTTTCATGGTGAAGAACTCGATGCTGACTTTACAAATGTGCTGATGGAGCACGTGATAAAAACTAAGAATAATGAGGGCCAAAGGAAAATATTCTACCTCCTTCAGCTGTGACTTCTACAAAGGTAAGATTGAAAACCCTCATGGGAAATGAAAAAGTGAAGAGCTTATCTGGAATATCTCAGTTAAAGAGCCATAACTTCTACAATGTGTTGTCATGTTTGCTTTTTTGGTTTGCTATTCAAAAGGGTGGAATTAATTACATGTAATTGTTGCCCAGTAGGCTTTAAACAATTTCCTTGAAAGTGTGACTGTCTTACCTTTGGTCTGCAATTTCCAGTGGATTACCTGCAGCTTTCTAAACAGGTAGCCATACTCTCACTGTTCACATCAAGTGAATGTTATTTGCTGGGATACTGATGAATCAAAACGAAATAATCACTTCAGTACGGTAATGACATCAACTTTTATTATCTTAGTTCAGCACGGTTGCAAGTATAAATCTACTAAAAAGACCAGGAAAAAGATACGTACACATGCAACGGTTTTAAAAGGCATAGTCGCTTGTGTTAAAAGATGCTAATTAGTAGGACTGGAAATACTTAGAACTTTTGTCTTTTTGAACGATTGACTCATTTTGGAAAATTAAAAAAAGTAGAGTGGTGAAAGGAAATCTTCTTGTTGAAGAAATGTAAAAGTAACATTTTTGGCAGGCCACTTTGGGTGACGTCATTCTACAGAATGTGCTAAAGTCTGTTATTTTACAGCAGGAACTGATTTCTCAAGGCAGGCAGAGTCTATGGGCACTTAGTGTTGCTCTCAACTTTAGCCAGCCAAGATCTGTGCTTTTTTACACCTCGTTTGATGGTAATAAACCATGCACACTTTCAAATATGGGACCCAGAGGCTTTTTTCACATATAATACATATATGTGCGTGCGTGTGTGTTTGAAGTCTTCTGTACACTGTTCATTGTGTGGGTTTATCTCTTGGCTGAAGATGTGCTCGTTGCTAGCATTCAGTTCTTGTTGCCTTCTGGAATGGGTTCTGGCAGATAAGAACATTAAAAGTCGCATTGCATTTGGGAAGGCAGAGGGTACCTTTTTTTCCCCATACTGTCAATTTCTTGTGAGGCGACAATTCCTCGCTGTTCCTCCCCAGATGCTTGCTAATACTCAGGCAATAGGATATCAGAGCAGCTACAGTTTGGTATGCATTTGTTTCTTCATGAGTGAGAATAGGTCTTAGCTCTAAATTACGTTACCTTGAGTGCAAACCTTCAGTAAATTGCAAAAAGCTTTTCCTGTATTTAAAGGATGAAGTAGTAACAGGATCAGGCTCTGAAATTATCCAAGAGGGAGCATGAATTAAGCACTCTTTGGAGGGCTTAAGGATTGTCCAGTCTAAGAACCACTAAATGTAGCTTACTTGTGTGCTAATGTAAGGGAGAACTTGTATTTGTTAGTTTTGTATAACTACTTTTACGTAACATCTGTTCTGTCCCAAGTATTTGGACTGCTGAGCCTAGTTGTATCGTACAGGTACTTGAAAACAAAACTCTACTGAATACAACTAGTAGCAGAGAATTCTCAGGGCCTGACCCACACCTGGCAATCCGTTAAGCTGTAGAAATCCTGTGGACTGCTAATGGAATAGCATGTCACTTGGCGTAAATTAGACTGGCATTACCATTATTGCATCTGAAAGTAAAGATGCTAAATATGTTTCATGTCTATTCTTTTTCCGTTGTATTTTATTTCTGGTGAGAAATACCACTGCAATAGTCTGATTTATACCACTGAATAGTCTGGAAATTGCTGTTTCTAGGTGTTTATTTTAATAATGTTTTATTACTCGAGACCCCAAGGTCTTTTGTCTTCTTATTTCTTGTGTGCTAGCATGGCAGTACTGCTTGGGGACTTAGTGTTGCAGAGAACTTGCTATTCACTAAGGAAAATGTGTGAAAAATGTCTAGAATGGAAATCCACGGGAGCTTCTTAAGGTTTGTGATGTCTCATCTCTGTTAGCAGAATGCATGTACTTGATCTAAGTTCAGTGAACCCTTCTAACTTTACAAATTACATTATATAACTTTCTCTGTTTTTAAGGTAAACTGGCCCTAATGCTGAAAACAAGGTTTTGAAAGACTTGTTTGTAGGGAAGTTGTCCCAGCTCCTTGCAGGTGGAATCATGGAAGAACAGCAATTGCACAATAGGCAGACCTGGCTCAGCTGCCTATTACGAAGTTTGGCGTTAAGTGGATGAGGAAGCTGGGTTAGGAACCTGAAAAGAATTAAGATGGAAAGGACAGGGGCTATGGATCTCGTACATAGGCAGGTTTCGGGGAAGGAGTCAATACCAACCAGGCAAGATACTGATGGAAGTGATGAGGAAGTCTGGGGCTGGATAACGGATTATCCAGGCTGCCATCTTTTCTCATATTGATGAGCCCGGTACAGGGAACTAGAGAGAGAGAAGAAACTGAAATAGTTTTGAGGATACAGGAAAGAAGAGATTTATCTATATCAAGAGTAAATATGAAAAATATAAAATATAAAAATTCTCTGGAACCCAGTAGCAAATATGCACCATTTCAGAGTCCAGAAGGAAACTGGAGATTCCCTGACTTGCCATTCCTATGCTACCACCAAATACCTGCCAAGTTGTTGGGGAAGGGTGTGTTAGCCCCTTTTGGTGTGGTGTGTTTCAGGGATTGCTATGCACTGTTACCAGACATTACTCCTAGCTCATGGCAGAGGTCTGCGTGGTATATCTAAAGGTTGTAGCCTTTGAGATGCGTCAGTGTCAGCATGAAGCCAGGTGCTGGAGGATTTTTTTTCTTAATCATAAAGCTGAAAACTAGACCTCTTAGAAGTTTTAAAGTGCTAAACAAAAGGTTTTCTTTCTTTTTTTCCACCGCCTATATGTGTGCGTACTTAGTGGTACGCAGGTACATTTAGTCTGCCACTTCTTTCTGTGCCCGGTGCTTGCTTAAGTGCCCACAGTGGATCTACTCTGAGGAGACTGCAGGTATTAAAGAGCTGTTTTCTCTAGGATCCTTACATCACTTCTTGCCCCAGTTGGTGTTGATGGATAGGGCTGATGGGCTGCAGGAAGAGGGTCGTCTCTTGGTAGCATAGAGCAACGCTGTCCTGGAGAAACAGATTGTGTGCTGACGCCTACCATCAGGTCAGTGTTGTTAGGGGAGGCGTCGGGCTGTCAGGATTTGTGATGTGGAGGCTTTCTGGGTGCGTGGCTTGAGGCTGTCATGTCCTGTGTATGAGTGTGAAGAAAGGTGTTCAGGTGTGACTAGAGCCAAAAAGTAGAAGCTACGTTTAGGCAATCTGAAAAATAATGTTGGTAATCTGGAAAATATGGTTCTGGGCATCTTGAACTAGTTCAATTATAACTGCTCGACGCTTTTGATCTTGCTTTACTTCAACTTCCTATTTGAAAATAGGACTCTCACTTAAATGAGGAGGGTGGTTACAGAAATTAGTGTTTATGGAGTGTACAGCTTCCATAATGGTAAAAAGCACATAGGGATATTGATTTTTGTCTGCACAAAAGACTTCAAGTGGATTATAGTGGACGATATCAATGGCAAGATTTGAACAGTGGAGATAAAACCATCTGAATGGTTGTTTATCAGATTCCCTTGTGAGCCCTGGGCAAAGAATGGTTCTTACACAATAAAATTTGGCAATAATGAAAGTTTCAGACTTCATAAAATACAATGCAAATTTTTCCTTAATTCTGTTTCCAAGTAGTTATCGATGCTCTTTATTGGTACTATTAACCATTTCATATTTGAAATCCTTGTCAGCTGGTGAAGGTCTAATTTCTGAAGAGAAAAGTCACTGCCAGGTGGGTGAGTGTCCAGTGTCATCATAGTATCCCTTGGCTACTGTAATCAAGGAGGAGCTTGTGTCTCTGTGCTTGGTGTTGTCCAAATATATACGCTTTTAGATGTAATTAATCTTAGCAAGCCTGAATTAACAGAATCCAATTGTAGTGTTTACATTATGACTAGACTTTCCAAATAAAATAATAATAAATCCATGTATATTTGAAATACAAAAGGCTTAGTACCTAATTGCAAAGCATAAGCTACAGCAGTGAATATAATGGAGGCTTCTGTAATTATTTCATTTCTTTCTTTTTTGTGTGTGTACGGTCATGTATGTGTACAGCTGTGTTTAGATGTTTAAATGCCTTCTTGAAATACACTCTGCCTTCTGCAAATTATCTAAGTAGCAGCTGCTGTCTGCCGTGCAAGCCAGGCATCGTGGGGTAGAGTAAAATTCTTCGTCTTTCTCCATGAGGCATAATTTTACTAGGCTCTACCTTAAATCATAAGGATGCCTGCTGAGTATGCTCTGCTGTTAGGATTTTTGGGTTATTGCAGCACAGAGGTAGGATTTTTTTTTATTTTTTTTGCTTTTAAAATTAAAGCTTTCCAAGCTCAACTGCATTGAGTTATTTATATGTGAGCAACTGGTAGTCAGAAGAGGTGCTAGCACCGATTTGCTGGAAGAGCCCAGTGATTGCTCTCTAACAAAGACCCAGTTAAACTCAGGAGTGTCCTAAGCCGACCTTATGGATGTAGTGGGCTATTGTGCAAAAAGCAGGAAAGCAAACACCCCTTCTTCTAGTGGAAAAACTGGAAGCCCCTGCTCGAGGAAATGGGAATAGCATGGAAATGTCTGAGCAAAATTACAGGATAAGGTAACTCACGTATACCGTGGGAAGGAAATATGCACAGGGTCTGTTACCCTAGTGCAGCTGTGGCAGTGTAACGTACTCTCATTTTCCTTTGCAGTGGTGTGTCTCTGCTTTGTCGTGTTGTGTAACCCGTGTTCTCCCTTTCTGATATAGGACTAACTTGATTCCCCAGATTTTCTTCATTTCAAGGGTCTTTTCATAATATTACATTGTAAGGTATTTCAGAGGCAGAGACCATATCTTATTTATTGCTTTTATGAGTCATTTAGCCCATTTTTGGATGCTTGACAGATAATAATGTGTCTGATTGCATCATGTGGTATACCAGGTCTGTAGGAAAACAGGCTTTCAACTCTGTAATGAAGTCTTAAGTTTGATTTAGTGTTTACTCATTTGACAGCAGATGCTAGCCAGAATACAGATCATTTAAATTCTATGAACTGACTAAGCCAAAGGCACTATAAAACCAAGTATCATCAGTGTGCATCTAATAGTTCACACAGTGTAACACTGTCTAGATTTTCATCATTAATGTTCCAGGAATAAACATGGAGCACTGGATAGAAGAAAAGCTGGACAGATTTCAGCTGGAAAATATTGGCAGTATCTAAACGTTCTATAGAATAAAATCTCAATGGCTGTCGCTTTGCAATAGTTCTGCTACAATTGTTTCCCAGTTGTTGAACCCTTCTGGAATTTGAAAAACAAACCAAAACTTTATTTTTTCCCCACCCCACGTAATTTTCAGAAAGCTGATGCACTGCTGGGATGGCATTGGCCAGGTCTGGGGACACAATGCTCGATTTCAGCGGTAGAGGGAGGAGTACTGTGTTCTTTTTCCTCCTGAGGGACCTGACAATTCATTTCAAGAAAGGCATAGTTCTGCAGCAAGTATTAAGCCAAGTAAATTTGTTCAGTTATTGCCTGTCATACGACAAATGAATCCAACAGTTTCCATGGATGTAGGGTGTCGGAAATCCAAGGTCTAAAATGCTTTTGGTGAAACGTGTGTGAAGGACGGATGAGTTAACATGTTTTGTCTTACTGTTTTAATGGGGCTGCCATGGCTTAATCAATTTGAGTAAGTGCTTTGGGACTGAAGCCCAGTCGTTAGTTTCAAACCCAGTCCTCTGCTTGGCTTGGTTCCAGCAGACTAATGCTCCAGAGACAAAAGCCAGCCCTTGAGTTGGTGCTAACCGAGACCACTTTCTTCCAGAAGACAGCGTGCAAAGACTCGTGCTCTAGGATCAGGAATATAACTGAGTTACTGTAGCTTAGCAGCTCGCTGTCAGTGGGCTGAGCCGCAGCAACTGAATGAGAACATGCTTAAAGGCTGGCACAAACGGACCCTGAAATGTACGGGGGCGGCTTTCAGAGCAGATCTTCCTTAGGAAACTAAATGGGAGAAGCAGAGCTTTAGAAACCTTCCCTCCAAACACAGACCTGCGAAGCAAATGGATGTGGAATGTAAATACGGGTAGCGGGATGTCATTGTCTGAAGGCTTCTGAGGCTGAAAGTAAGGCGGGAAGGATGGGAGTAGTGGCAGAAGGGAAACAATAGACGTAGGCGTAAGAGCTCTGGTGTTAAGGGAAGGCAGAGATGGAAGGAATGCTACCTAGAAAGGGGCTGGGGCTGATGAACAGAAAGCTACCGTTTTGATCCCTGCGGCATATAGGAGTATACAGCTTCATGTGATCTTTGCAAACGGGGAGGGCTGCAGTGAAAGTACTTGGCTCTACCAACCATCTTGATTCACCCAAATGTCTAAGGCCCTGAAGTCTGCCAGCTCATTCAGGTCTGAAAGAAGAAGTGATGATCAGGAGATGCTTCAGGAGCTCAAAAATGTCCCCAAAGCGCTGTGGCTAAGCCTAGAGGTTTCATAAAAATAAATGCGTAGAGTTTTCCTAGAAAGTGCCAAGAGGTGCCTTTGTAATAGTGTCTGGGTAGACAAATCCCATTTTTAATGTAGAAGTGTGAAATGTTGGGACGGATCTATGGTTCCTCCTGTTAGGAAGAAGTTCAGGGGAACACAGGAGACCAGGAAGGCTCTGAGATTTCTCAGCAGAGTAGGAGAGATAACTATGTCCAAGTGTTAAGTAAGTAAGAGAACTTTTTTACCAGTATATGCATAGTCATATGAATTATATGAAAGTATAGGAGTGGGGTGGGACATTTATTGACTTTTCCCCTTTGCAAATCCTTGCATTACTTTCTCTTTTAAAAAAAGAAGTTGAAAGTAGTGCAAAACAGACTTAGCATACTTGATTCTGTTTTACATCGTACCTCAGCTGAGTGGCTGGACAGGTCAACCAAGTCACGCAGTGCTGCAGGATCTACGAAAGGCTTCTGCGACGAAGATGGTAATGGCTTAGGGGGTCAGTCATCAATTTCTGCATAACTAAGTACCAGGAAGCAAAGTGGGGGACTATTTGCTTAGGTCTGTTCCCGTGTCTTGCAGCTTGAGAACTTCCATTTTTATCACCTATGTCTCTAGGGAATAGGTGCCCAGGTGTAGCTGCTTGGATTTGCAGAGCAAGATCAGCACTAGGAGACCAGAGATGCCCCTTGGAGACATTTGACTTTGCCATGAATTTCAGCTGTTCTCTGGAGAAGAGATGGTCATGATGGAACCTGGAAATCTTTTTTTATGGCTTTGACTTTTAATGCCTGATCCTAATGCAGCTTTTGACACATACGAAGACACAGAAATAATACATTCCTTGTGAAAACAAGGAAGAGGGTCAGTGATGGAAAAAAATAATAGAGGGGAATGATTCAGTTAGACGCTGGCCTTTTGGAAAAAAATGGACCATGAGGACTCTTTAAAATATAGCATGAAGGTAGAACAAAGTGTCACAAATACAGCCCTCTTCCAGATCGATCAGCAGGCAGCAATGTCGCTCAAAAAGCAAAGTTCTGTGATACCAATACCAACACCTTCAGTTATGTGGCCAGTTGAGCAGCAATAATGAGGGTTATGCTCCGTGTAATGAGATCTTCGCTCTGTGCGGAGCGAGTTCAGCGAGGGTTATTAGGCTGGAGTATCTAATGCAACTAAAGAGAAGTTCCAGACCAGAGTTGTCTAATTGGTTTCAGATGGAGGCACTGCATGGAAACGTATGAACGTATGCCCATCCAGAACTTGAGAACTGCTTTTCAGAATAGATTTCTGAAACTGAAAAAAAAATAAATCTGGGTAGCTGTGAAAAGGGATGATTGAATCACCTGGTGTTTTATTATGGCTAACGTCTTCATAAAAATGCCAGCCATGACTGACTGACAAATTCAGGCATTAAAAACTTGACTAATGTCACTCAGATGAAAGAGCTGGGCATCGCAGATGACTTTTATTTATTTATTGGTTTTGTGGTGGTGATTTTTTTTCCAGCTGATAATTTGTTGTGCTTCAAAGGCCACAGGGCATGATAGCACTTAAACTCCACTTCTGAGAAAAGATGAAGGGAATATCTGAAACTTATTCTGAAACCTGAAGTCATAGCTGTGGAAGCTCAAATACTTTCCATTCAAACTGAAAAAAAACTTCCAAGTTTCAGCTCAGTTCTTGGATCAATAGTAGGTAATAATACTCCGGCTGAGTTATCAGAAGACTTGTTCCAGAGGCTCTGTGCTCAGTCACATAAGGCACAATACTAAGTTTACAAATGTAATCCTTCATTCCAGTAGGTACTGCTACTATTATCCAAAATGTCATGGACGGTGAAGAAAAACATTTTTAGGGTAACCTAGGAAGTTTCAGACAACTCGTATTCACTGTAGTTGTTTGTTTTGTGTGTCAAAATTCCCTAGACAGTCCTGGAAACTTTATCGATGTCTCTGTGTACATGCGCAACCTGTTCTTCATGTCTCCTTTCTAACTACATACGTGGTTTTGGCTGTTATAACAGCACTGGCCATGTAGACCATGGGTCATCATGAGCCACCAGGATAATGCTCTCCATGTGCCAAGATCTTTGTAAAGAAAGCGTGAGTTAAAGCACTCTGTTGGACTGGGCTTTTCTGCAGTGTCTGTGTTGCAACCATGCGAGTGCTAGATTCGTGGCTAGCTCCCTCCAAGCATTTTCAATACAAGGTTTCTCAGAAAGAAACCCAGAAGGCAAAGTTGTGTTTTCGCTGCAGTCCGTCACAGGGTGTACAGTGGTTTAAGCAGGGCTGGTATTCGCTTCTTGCTAATGGCAGTATCTTGATGTGTAGTTCCTGCCAGGATTTGGTCTCATACAGTTTCTGACCACATCTGTTCAGAACCAGAGGACTAGCTGGCAAAGGAGCAGAAATTCTTTCATCAGCTCTTTGAATAAGGATCAGCTACTTCTAACTTACCATGGGGCAAAAACATTTACACGGCATTACCACAGCACAGGTGATGTACCCTGAAGGTTCATAACCCAGTTTACCCTGCACTAACTTGTTCACGTATCCGCGTCTTAATTTTATGGTAGCCGCTTTATTGTGTGAATCTGTTGTAATTAGCATGAACAATACATCAATATCATGTAAGGGAAACAAGCCCTATTTTAAGAAAATTTTCATGAGATTAAGTAGTATTATGGTGAAACAAACAATTCTGTGAGCTCCTCTGAATGCTTAGCAAACGGCATTTCTAATTAAACGAGTTTTGCTTGCCTCGTGTTCTTCTTTGTATTGCACAAATGGTTGGAGCAGAAAACGGTTATTAAAGCCAGGAGTGTGCCTAATAACTGGTGTGATAGAAAAGCAAATTGGTAGCTCAGTACCTTTTTAAAACAGCTGTAAAGTTTTTACTTGGTAGCAGAAGTCAATTGATTTTTTCCTTTCTTCCCTGCTTTGCTTTTGGTCTGTGGTCCGAGAGGTTTCCCCCCCTCACAGCTGGTTGCAAAGGAGCCAGGTTCAGCAGCTCACACCTGTGTAAGCATTTGAGGTAGAATGGTGTGAATTAGCCAAAAGCTGCTCGGCTACAACTGTTATGCGCTGAGGTGACTGAGGAGGGAGCTGCTACTGCGAAGGGTTTCCTCGCCACATAAACTAAAAATATATTTTTTTAATCCAGGTCTTGGATTTTTCCACTTTGTGACAGTGTTGTTTGTATTGGGCTTTTCCTTAGGAGGCATGTGGGGTTTTTACTACATTGTCTGATTAGGTTATCAGCAGAACTCCTCTGCTTCTGCTCTGAGAGGCTTTGTGCCACTTTTATATATTCGTTTACTGCATCAATATGAGAACATTTAACAAGTGTGTCCTGAAAATAAAAACAGAACTTTCCAGAGTGGGGTTGTCCATTTATTATCATTGTATTTTTAACTTCCAAATTTTTAATTTGAAGTGGTCAAGCTATAACATGAAATTTTGTTCAAAACATACTTACCCTTTAACTCTGCTTCCTTGTTGTTTCAGGTCTCTTTCACACAAGTAAAAGGCTGGCAGACTTTCCCCTTGGAAACAGCTCTGAGGAACAGTGTTACCTGTTCTCGTTTAGGTAGAACCATAAAAAAAAAAAAACCTCTACTGCCTGACTATGGACAAAAAGCATATTTTTATTTACAGATTTTCTGAGAGTATAACTTCAGGAAGAAAATGAAATAGGCGTAGAGTGAATGTGTTACAAATGCATGGTTTAAATAGCTCAGTTCTACAGCCAGTTTCAGGTTCTATTTATTACTTATTACTTTTTTTTTTTTTCTTTTTCCTAGCTACAGAAATAGAACTGGTCTCCTTCTGTTTTACATCCCTAGGCATCTACTTTAGGCTCTCCTGTACCGGAGAGGTAGCTTTCTGGAGGCATGGAGCCTATGAGACAGTACAACAGCCAGTGAAGTCCGCCCCGTTAATAAGGCCTACTCTGTTTATTATATGCTGCTTGGAGGGAAGCGCCTCCAGTAGGTGTCTGCTGGGGTTTGGTGAACAGATTTTTTGTGAACTTTGAAACCAAAGCAAACTCTAGTGGCGCAAAGACCAAGAAACTGTGAGGGAGGACACAGCGCCCAGCTGGAGAGGTTGTGATGTTCACCTAAAAGTCAACAGATACTCTCCTACGTACGAGTTTCTTTCAAAATACAGTCCATGGGAGGACCGTAGTCTTTTTGGAATATGTCATTTGTAGATAAGGTAAATTGATAGAAAACTTAACACTTAATCTGCTTGTTTTGACTGCAGACTGTTGTGCCAGTAGCGTGTGTATGAACTCCATTGCATGGAAGTCAACGCCCTCCTTTTGGGAGATTTAGTTCCTTCCTGTTGGAATGCACTTGAAGAGGTAGAGCTGAAGCAGGTAGCTTCTGAGCAAGGTGGTTGTTACTTACTATATTTGAGCACCACCTTGGCCTCAGAATGAGAATTGCTCTTGGGGAGCATGGCTGCTTTGGCAAAAGGAGAAAAACTGTTTCCTGGGATTAACGACAACTACTGCTGCTACTGTTATCTGGCTTTTGTATTTTTGCTGGCAAAAGTTACTGTCTTGCTTTATTTAATTCCAGTCAGCTAGTCTTACTCAGTTCTGTGGTGCAGGGGAGTCATGTTATTTATGGCTGGTGGATGTCAGATAGAACAATTCATTAAGCTCCTAGACCAGTTGATGCTTTATTTTCTTTTAACTCGTTCCTGTGTGTGCTTTTACTGCTATCATAAAGATGTCGTAGCCGCCCCAAACTGCTCATTTTTTTTTTACTTTATCTTCTTTGTTACCAAAGACCTTACTTTTCACTGCCAATTTTGGCTGAAAACTTCATGATACATGGGAGAAATTTTACTTGCAAAACCCCTGTCTCAGTATTAAATGGTTTTAGAGGGATAAGGCATAGTCCAGGAGCCTTTCTTTTAGTTTCTAACTATTGGATGGGGCAGCCTGTAATACCACACGATGTTACGCAGGAGTTATTCACTGGATGTGTTTTTTTCCTTATTGACACATGGCTCATTATCTTTGTTTTATGTAGCTGGAGTTTGCCCAGTGAACTGTCATGGATAACTCTGAGTATCTTATACAAAAAAAATTCAAGCACGTTTCCAGGTTTGGCCGGCCACTGGGGCCCATCCCATTTTAGATGACTTGAGTGGGAAAATCTCCTGGTTTTGCAGTGCTTTGACTTAGTCTAGTTCAAAAGTTAGACCAGGTTTCCCCATGTGCACCACTATTATGGGACAAAAAGAGAAGCTGTGTGCTATGTCAAAAATAAAACAAAAACCCAACCCACAAAGCAGGATTCTGTTGTAAGCGAAGTCTGTACAGATTTATATTCGATGCGATATCCCTGCCTTTGCAGATACACAGGGTAGGCATCAGAGCAGTGTTGGTTCCAGTGACTTTAATGACTCATTCTGTATTTCTTTTCCTTTCTCTCTTTTAACTTCTTATTTTTTTTAGCATGAATGTGGCACTTGCAAAAGTCAAGGAGAAAAAACATTTGGCTTTGGCAAGCACAGAGTGGGCAGAGAGTATAAAATTCCACACACAGCTGTGCCAGTGTGCTTCAGTCCTAACTTCACAACATTTCCTGCTATTCCAGAACTGGGCCTGTCTTAGAGAGAGTGCCAGTCATGACACTTTTTATGGTGGTTTTGTGCTCTGCACAAATGGGGGCTAGAATGAAAGCAGCAGACTAATTTTAGTTCATGATCTTAAGTTTTGAATCCAGGTCTGCAGAAGTAAAAGATTAGTGCATTAGCTCACTGAAAATTTGAGCCTGTTCTCCAGCTGGGCTTTCTTGACCACCTGCTAACTTGTTGATATGGTGAGAGATTAGGTTCTTTGGGTCCAATTCTGACCTCACGTACCCCGGTGTAACAACTGCTTTTTTGTATCATCAGTTTCAATTGTCTAATTTAAATTCAGCAAGGCCTAGATCTTCATGCATTTTACTGCTTTATATACGTTTTTGTTGCTTGTGTAACTTTTCCCCTCCAGTTTCTATGCTTCCTACACCATTCTTTATTTACTAGTCTTGTTTTTCCATAGTTCCACCATAAATTAGCCTACTGCGTTATTTGCCTGCACGGTCTTTTGCTCTTTCAGTGATCTAGAATGCACCTAAAATCCTGTTCCCTTCTTGATATTGCTCTTTCACTACTTAATAAAGTTTCTTGGCAATAATTTGCAGGCAAGATAGCACATCCTGTTGTGCCTCAGACAAGGAGAATATCAGTTGTATGAGGTTGTTCTGAAATCAGGGCCGCGATCCGCCCACAGGCCAGCTACCTTATTCAACTCCTTTGAAGCTCCGTGTGAGTCCTGGAAGGAATTTGGCTGCTCCCAGGTGCTTGATGTGTGCTGTAAGCAAGTCCCAAGACTTGCTGGAAGCAAGAGGGAAAGGCTGCATCCTGGGTAAGTCACTGACCTGGAATGGCTTCATTTCCTTGCTCTGACAGAGATTTCCTCTGCAGTTTTGACCCTATCATTTAATTGCTCCAAGCCTCAGTTTTCTTATCTATGTGCTGTCTAGAGATAACAGTGCCTCCATGCATCCTAAGTGGAAGTAGGTGTGCTTAGGCTTGTTTGGCAAAACAAGGACATCGTTGTCTCAGGAGGGCTAAACTTTTGCATACCATCAGCTCTGTTGACTTGTCCATCGTTTTCAGAAGCACTCAGGTGGATTTTCAGAAGTTAATTCCAACTTTTTCTTGACCGTTTACTGGTAAGAAGAAAAAAATCTCAGCATAATGTTTTACTTTAATCTAAAGTCTGCTTTTAAACTGACTGCAGTACTGGAATTGTTTCATATTTCTAAGATTTTTCTTCTTTAGAATAAATAATATTTGCTTCTGTAGAACAGAATGATTTTTTAGTTGTAATCTGGCATTACAATAATAGATGGTATTTTGTAAGGCAGATTCCCACACAAAGAATTAAAAATCTTTGTTCATGACCCGAATCAAATTCAGGTACCTGTCTTGTTTTCAAACCTGGGTGAGAAAAGAAAAAACAAAACCCAACGCACCTCAAAGAGCTGAATGTTAGAGTGCCATCTAGTGCTTCATTAATTAACTGATTTACCGCAACTTCTGCGTTTCTCCCACTCTCCCTTATGCCTGATCTCGGAGGGCTTACTTGGAAAAGCTTACTGCAGGTTCTGAAGGTTGATGGTGAATGAGCCCTCTTCTGCTGACTCGAAGTGCTGAGCAACCGCATGGAAAAGAAAACTGAAACCTTTTTCCCTGTAAATTTTACATGATTTGGTAGAATGTACAGTGAAAACCTGGACTTGAGTTGCAACAACAACGTGATATATATAAAAATACATATATATGAGAGAAGTCATGATGATCTGATTCTTTACCTTATAATGGTCACTGAAAATAGACTATGATAGGTGAACTGATAGAAGAGCAGTGTGGGGAAAAAGAATAAAACCATCATGCTTCCATTAAAATGAGCATCTAGGAGTTTGGGAGCTAATCCAAACTAGAGGAATCTCTTGAGTCTGTTTTGATGTGAAATAACACTTAAGTTAGTATTCACTGATTAATTTTAACCTCTTTTTGGGGCAAACTGGCTAAATATGATTTAATACTATGATAGAAGTAGCTGGGGTTAGGTGATCACAGAGGTGTTGGTTTTATCAGGATGCGATGTCAGTATGATACTACTGATTTCAGTGAACTCAGAACTTTGTTAGTTAATGCTGTTGTAGGTGATGTTGCAACTGGGGGTGAAGATGTGTATCTCAAGCAGAATCTTGTGAACTTAATATAGGCATGGCTGTTTCTTGACAGCTGAGACACCTTTATTCCTTTTGAAAGGAAATTAAAATGGAAGAAAAATCTGTAAGTACTTTTGATATCTCTTCAATTTTTTTATTTTTCTTGAAAGCTCTGTTTTTAAAAAATACCATTCAAAACTGCTTTCCCCACATCTATTCGATAAGGGGTCTATGAAACCTAGACTGAAAATTTCACTCTGGTATGATATTACATGTTCCTGTGTTTGCTTTTTAACTGGGCTGCTCACACAGAAAATTTTCTCCCCTTCTTTATCCCCAAGGAAATGGCTCTGAATAATGAAGAGCCCTTCCTTGAGAGAACTGGTCACCAGCCCAATTAAAGAGGAGCCTCCCCTACCTCATCCTGGCAAGCAGAATGTTTTTCTGGCATACAAGTTCTCCAGTCATGCCAAATAACCACTGTGGGATTTCTCGGGTCCCTAATGGCTTTTGAAAAAATACAGTATGTAAGCCATTAAAGTACTGGCTCTGGGACTGTTTCCCAAGTAGATCTGTGTAGAAGCAAATGGCAACTCTTGCATTTTGTCAGTCTTCAGGTTTTTACTTTAATCTTCTGTCCTTTTGAGAAACTTCCTATTACAGGATCTCAAAGTGTCATATAAGCACTAGTGAATAAAGGGCTGTAGCTTGGCTGCATACTTGAATCTCACTTTGCATTAACTTACTGAGTGATTACAAGCAAATGAGGCTTTTCATAAATACAAAGTAGGAATTAAAGTACTTGGGTGATAATTTATTTGGCACAGATCTGTCTTTTGTTCTATTATACAAGAGCTAGCACAGCAGGAGCACAACTCTAGAGTGAGTCCTGAAGGGCTACCACAGTCCAGGTATTGTGCTGAAACTAGTGCTGCGCTTACAGGTGTGGGATGGGACTTCGTGCTCAGGTATCGTAACAGATCATCAAAAGCAATTAGCACAGAATGAAATAATGCAGGTGGAGTTGTTTTGCTTTAGGATCCTCCTATAAAAGGTTTTACATACCTTCAAATTGAAGGTTACCTACATTCTGTTGTGGTGAATGTATGACTAACCACCCCATCCCCAATCAACAGCCAGAATTCCTCATCTGTTTGAATTGCTTCTGGATGCCTTTTTTTTGGATAGCAGTTCTTTTGTTGAAAGTTATGAAAAGTAAGGCTGACCCAAGGTGACTGAGACATTCATAGAATCATAGAATATCCTGAGCTGGAAGGGACCCATAAGTCATCAAGTCCAACTCCTGGCACCGCACAGGTCTACCCAAAAGTTTAGACCATGGGACTAAGTGCACAGTCCAATCGCTTCTTAAATTCAGACAGGCTTGGTGCAGTGACTACTTCCCTGGGGAGCCTGTTCCAGTGTGTGACCACCCTCCCAGTGAAGAACCTCTTCCTGATGTCCAGCCTAAACTTCCTATGCCTCAGCTTACCACCGTTCCCATGGGTCCTATCACTGGTGATTACAGAGAAAGGTCACCCTCCTCTCTGCTCCCCCTCGCGAGGAAGTTGTAGACTGCGATGAGGTCCCCCCTCAGCCTCCTCTTCTCCAGGCTGAACAGGCCCAGTGACCTCAGCCACTCCTCATACGTCTTCCCCTCCAGGCCCTTCACCATCTTCGTTGCCCTCCTCTGGACACTCTCCATCAGTTGAATGTCCTTTTTGTGCTGTGGTGCCCAGAGCTGCACACAGTGCTCGAGGTGAGGCCGAACCAGTGCAGAGCGGGACAATCACTTCCCTTGACCGACGAGCAAGGCCGTGCTTGATGCACCCCAGGGTTCGGTTGGCCCTCCTGGCTGCCAGGGCACACATTGTCATAAGAAGGGCAATGAAGGAAACACTCCTCATTGAATTAGCGAGAGCTTTGGCCTACTGCTGAACCAATTTGGCCACAACTTGCACCAAAAGAATCAAAGCTTTTGATTTTTAACCATAAAACAACGAAATTATCTTTGACACTACACCCATTGCATAGGGCACTTACTGCATCACTAAGAAATAATAGCGTGGCTCTAATGGAGTGGAATGTGAGTCTACAAATAAGTATTTTTTTTTGTCAGTATGGCAGACCTTGGCACTTGAAGAAGGACTTACCAATACGAGTTTACTAAATGTAGTCTCTGAGCTGTATCATCAGACTATTATCACGTTAGGGGGAATAAGAGTGCAGTGAAAGAGACACACCAACTGAAGGCCACTGTGTGTTGTGAATGCCTGCTGCTGAAGCCCCCGTTTTCAGTCCAGGTCAGGCCAGAGATGATACGAAGCAGCCCTCCGTGACAGGGCTACATGACCTGTTAGAAGTCATCTGCTTTGTTAGCAGATCTGTGATTATTTGGGAGTAGGGGGACAGAACGTCATTAGAGCTAGATTAATGGTGTATCAAAGCTCCTTTACTTCATAGTAGGCACCTCTGACAAAACCTTAACTCTAACAGGCGGTTAGGTTGAGTACTGTCCCAGCTCAGCACACCCAAGCGCTTTCCTGCTGACCCTGTTACGTTTGGCAGGACGTCTTTTTTCATTTGCCCTCTGGTGCCAGTTCTCAGGAGAATGGAAACCAAGGTCTGGCAGCCTTTGTGCAACTGCCTGGCTAGCTGAAAGCTGGGTCCTCAGACCAACAGAGCGAGATGTAGAGCAGAGCGAGATGTAGAGCAGGTGACCTTGCTGAAACTGAAAAATCAATCTGCCTCAGACACCCAAAACTCAAAGACTTTGCAAGTAAAACTGGCTGGTTGAACGTAGCTTGCATGTCTGGTTTGGGATTTTAACCAGCCCTCTTTTGTGGAGGGCCTAGGACACGGGGCCTGCTCTCCTTCTGTATAAAAGTGTAAGTATTTCTAACCATGCAGCCTTCATTTCAAGACGGGATTGATGAATACTCCTGTTTGTAGGGAATGGAAACTGTCTGGAAGTTCATATGATGCATTCTTTCTGTCTTTCACAGAAAAGCTTACTTTTCTTTCTTACCTTCATCTGTGCCCAAACCCAACACGCTTGCTTTATCTGAACTTCATGATGAGAGATACCTGAGTTCTGCTCTTTTCTCTTCCTGAATTCGGTTGCAGTGCTGAAAGATTTCCCTGTGAGACGAAATTGTGAACTCCGGATTACACAGATGCTCTCTGTTGAAAGTTAACATATGGATTGAAACGTGCTTCTGGTTATATTTTATTTTTTTCAGAAGAAAAATAATTGCTTTCCCCCGGCTCTGGATAACCATGTTTCATAAGGAAGCTATTTGGGGCATATCTCTTGCTTTGCCCTCGCAGGTGATGTGTTATCACTACCCCCTAGAAGAGAAACTACCCCCTAGAAGAGAAGCATCCATGGATTTTAGGGAGAGTGGGCATCTAAGTGTGACTAATATCTAATAGAAAAGGATTTTGAGAGCAGCTAAACTTAGATGAGATATTGCATTGCTTCATTTGGATGGATTAATGGAGAGACGAGGGGTCTAGAAGGAAATTGTATCTCACGCAGATTGTTTAATGCTGAAAAATCCCACAGCACTTCATGCCAGCTGTTGAACACTCACCAAATCTACACAGTCATTAACTACAAGAACACTGTAGCAGGGAAAATAGTTGCCTAACTTGAAATGTCGCAAGGCTTTATGTTTATAGTCCTGCTCCTTGAGAAAATGCCGGGGGTTTTGCTCAGCTTCTGAATGTTCCTATTTGAGAGAATGCTCCTTATTTCAAAATCTTACTAATGATAACAGAGATGAAAAGACGGATGGTACAAAGAATGCCACAGGGTCATAATAATTATCTGCAGAAGGTTGAGGTTTATTTTTCATTCAGATGATAATGCCTTTAACAATTAACAACACTGCATTCGTAGAACCATGCAAGGGCTTTTGCTGAGCGCTGAGTTGGAGCAGGGGCTGCAGGGCATTGCCTTGATAAAGAAGAGGTGGGAACAAGATGGGAGCTGGGGAAGGATTTAACCTAAAATCAATGGCAGAAGGCCAGTGCTAGCTTCTGGCAAGCAGCCCTGGTCTAATAAGAATAAAGTATGGGGGAGACCCCGTATCTTTGACTGCTGAGCTCTAGAGAGAACTTAGAGGAATGTGTGTCCTTGCAGGAATGACCGAAGTGAGTGAACCGACAGCAGGGTAGCACTACCATGCTATATACAAAATAAAAATCATTATTGACCTGTTTAGCTCGTCCTGCTCTACACGTTGAAAGGTTCTTTTGTGAATGATCATTTCTTTAAAAGCCATGCACGCAGATTTCTTATTTTCTTGAATTTAAAAGGAGGGTTAGATAAGGAAATGATTGGAGATACCGTCCCGAGCGTACTCCCTAATTGCACTTGACTGTATGGTCCCTGCAGCTGCAAGTGTTAGCAAGGTCGGCATTGTCTAGTTGTTCAGAATGGTGTTTTTTCACTGCTAGTACAGTTTGCTTTGGCTTGTTGGTGAGTAGATATCTATGGAAAGCCACAGTACCCAGCCAAAGGCCTATTTTTGTCCTGAATCAATATAGCTTTGCAAGCGCAGGTCCAGGATCAACAGAGATTCATGGAAACTTCTGCTATGCGCCTAGCAGAAGGGGCTTTGTACTCTCCAGAAAACGCTTTGTCTTTCTAATCTGTGCGCTCTGAATAAAGCACAAACCAGTTAAGGGGAAGCAGGAGGGAGTATTAAATCTTTGCAATATTTCTGGAAGGAATGAGACGTTCTGGCACCTACAGTATAATCCTTATTGAACTTTTCCCCACTTCAGCTCAAGCACAGGTGTGCAGTCAACACACAGCTGCTACCAGATGGCTTTAAGTTTGCAGAGCTGTTTAAAGAAGAGTCTAGAATAACACAGGGAGAAAAGACATCCTTCGCCTTTCGTAACTACAGAAAAAAGATCATGTGCTATGACTACAACTTTTTTCAACCTTTAATATGCAACTTCTTTAAAATGAAGGTGAAAGCTTACCCCAGCGAGGAGAGTTAGACACAAAGAAATTAACTGGCTTATCCTGTAGAGCACGTAGTTGTTGGGATAAAGTTGGGAAAACAACCTAGACATTCCTTGGTCTTTCCGTAATCGCCAGCAGATAAATGTCCAGCTTGACTCTCGCTGGATGATGAAGTGCGTTGGTCCAACCAGTCAGCTGCGGGGCCAGAATCCCCGTTTGGAGAGCATCTTCCAGGCTGCAATGCCTGCTTGTGGGTGGAAATGGCACTGGAGGCTCTACGTTACTTGTCTGTCTTGCTGCTGACCCAGGAATTAACTACTCAAGCTTAGGCCTGAGGTCCTATATCACAAGGCCTTGTTCAGGCCATTTCTTTTTGCTGGATAGAGAAAAATATTGCAATATAATTTTAGAGATACTTTCCCCAAACATTCCCAAGAATGTGCTGTTCAAGAACAGCTTCAGACAGATGGTGTCTACGCACTTTAAACCCCCCTCAGTTTCTCTTATGTTAACTTGTCTGGTCTTCCCTCGAACATCTGTAAGCTTTTAGCATCAACAGTCTCACAGTGAAGTCCTCCACCGCCTAGCCATAGGTTGCGTGCTGCGAAACCAAAGTGCTATGTAAAAGTCAGGGGCACCAATATTTTAACAGGAGCCTAAATTCACGTTTCTAAGCATGCCAGAAGAACTTTTGGCAAATTGAGAACCCCGATCCTCTTTTTGCACAAGCTGTCTTGGAAGCTGGTAACTGTGCTCTGAGATTTGTTGACCTGCAGCCATGAGGAGGGAACGCCTCCTAGAGCTGACCATGGACCAACTGCTTTGTTAACCCTCGTGGCTTTCTTGTAAGTAAAAATGGAAAAGCATCTATTCCCTCCTCTCTCTTATACACAGAAGTTGGGAAAAGTGACGATGGGGTGGAATGTTACCTGCAAAGTGGATATCTCGTGGATATTCTGGGGCAGAAGCACAACTTGTCAGTGGTTGAAGCCGCTCCACCTTGTGTAAAACCGACGGGGTTGTCACTGGGCTGTGTAAGGGCAGGGTGACCGAGCTGCTAGGTTTGTTGCTGGGCTCTCACGTGGGGCGAGATGGGCAGCTCTGCGTGCTTGCGTTGCACGGCTTGTTGGGCTGTCCTGGGGGGGCAACAGAGGGTCTCAAAACTTTCAGCTGTGGTTTCCTCAACAGCCGTCTTAACGCAGCTTGGGGGGGTGGGGATACGTCTGCCTGCAGTGGGAAGGGGAATTGCAGCTGACTCTGTTTTGATGTAAAGCAATGAGATCTGGGAGCTCTTGGAAATTCAGATCACCTTTTTTTTTCTAGTAGCAGGTAGACTTGAATATCCTCCTGTGATAATCTTTTAGTTTTGCCTCTCCTTACTTGAAAGGGGCCTGTAAGAAAGACGGAGAGTGACTTTTTACTCAGATAATGATAGGACAAGGGGGAACGGCTTTAAACTAAAAAGAGGGGGAATTTAGATTAGATGTTAGAAGGAAATGGTTCACTGTGAAGGTGGTGAGGCACTGGCACAGGCTGCTCAGAGGAGCTGTGGGTGCCTGGAAGTGTTCAAGGCCAGGCTGGATGGGACTTCGGGCAACCTGAGCTAGTTGGTGGTGTCCTCCCCCAGGGCAGGGGGCTGGGACTGGATGATGTTAAGAATCCTTCCAACCCAAGCTGAGCTGTGATTTTTCTCTCTCTAGGATAACCGATGGTAATGTTTTCCTAAAAATACACTCCATCACCCCAGATAAGTCTGGTCTATAAAACTGAAAGCCTATATCAGTGTACAGGATTATTAATGTGGTATGAAAGAAATAACAGGTTATTTTAAAAAAATAAATATATTGTATCCCTGGAGATTGAGATACTATGAAGAACCTAAATATATATATAAAATATATAGATATATATTATATATATTCCAGGCTCCTTTACTTCACTGACAACTGTAGCTGGGTCTGACTCTGTCATTGAAAAGCCACTAAACTTCTCATATGCTCTGTCAAGATTTTAATGTTAAATCATCGTTTTATGTTAAAAATGAAATGGGTTTGCATTTAGTAAGGTCGGTGAGAAATGGAGACAGAACCTAAATTACTGCGCATCATTTACGATGCACTTTATTTTCACCTCTTGCTTGTTCTTGTTTGCTTCTATTGTTGTTGGCTGCTCAGTTTCCTTTGTTTAAATTGAAATGGACTCCAAATGGATGGACTTTCCAAAGTTCTTGTATTTGTTTTTGCAGAAGGGGGGAGGATACTATCTCTACTAGTATTCACCTCGTAGTACTAGCTCAGCTACTAGTAACTTCAGTTTGTACTTTGTCTGAAGCTTGTCAAAGCTTGAAGCTTTGAACTGGAACTGACTACTCTCTGAAATCTGCCTTTGTAAGCCAATTATCTTGGTAAGCTTCCCATCAAACAAGGGAAAATGATAGCCAAATTAAAAAATAAAAATAAGAAATGCTTCTGTCTTCTTTTTGTGGTGGTTCTGACAACCTTTCTGAACACTCTGTAAGTGGGGAGAAAAACACCTTGTCTTCAGCTGGACAATAAGGAAAAAAAATCACATTTCTTATATAATGCAGTTATCTTGTAGGAAAGTCTGTACAGTATCAAAAGGACTCGCTGATTTTTTTTGCGCAGTGGAATGCATCAAATTACTTCTCATTACTCTGAAATTGTTATTATTCATCTGTTACTGGAGATCAGTGGGAACATTATGTTTCGTGGTGCCCAGCACTCTGGATTTTCATGGAAAGAGGGCAAATGCTTTCATTTTTCCAATTTTTAAAGCTTTTTTGGACATAGAAGCTGGCAGAAATTGTCTTTTCTTTTCATATGAGTATTTGATTTGGCATGGAATGCTCTGGCTGGGTTCGCTTTGTATTAGAAGTATTCCTCCAAAGAGATATAAACATGTGATTTATTAATCATTGGTATTTTATTTAAGAGATAAATATCTGCCTTTCCTTCTTGTCCAGCATGTGGACTGTGTTTGCTTATTGTCCCCGTTGAGGCTGGAATTAATATGATTAAATACAAAATTATCTGAGGCTTGGTTGGATTCTGAAGCAGGAAGGATCCAGATGTTAACACGAACTGGTATCTTGATAGCAAATCCTCTTCAATTGTAATTCAATTTTAGCTGACTCCTGGACACAAGAACCAGAGAAAATCCAATGCCTGTTTCGCTGATGCTCATTCATCACGTCTTTTATCTGATTTGTGGAGTTAACAGATTCGATCGCTGTCGCACTTCACGAGGGGAGCTGATGCCTGTGGTTTTATTTCAGACGTGGCGGTTTGTTCTCCTGCCTGATTTTATCAGCTTAATATTCAGTCCATGGGAAAGAGATTCCTCTCTAAGATACTACGGGTTGGTATTGCTGGAGATTTCTCATATCTGGGGCAGGCTGTAAAAGTCAGTTCTGCTGCTCTCACTCCAGTCTGTTCAAATGCTGTGTTATCCGAGTATCCAGCTGGTCTCAAAGCGTTCCCAAGGAGTTTTTCTAGGGTGCTTCATTACATGTAAAAAGAAAAACATGTATGGGAAAATTTTAGGTGTCCTTAGCTTTCTACTAGAGTTAATAACTGATTCTTGGCCCTGGGAGAAGCTGCTAGAAGAAGGTCTTGCATATCTTTGGAAGAAGGTTTGGCTGTAGTTTAGCGATGAAAGCTTAAATTTTCTTTCTGTTCTTAAAATGGAAAGTTTCAGCGCTGGCTTCGCGTAGCCCATAGGCCTGATACCTTACTGATGGCAAAGATTTGCTCTGCAGCGGTCATCGTCCTTATGCCGGTGTGGGGACCGACAGCTTGAAAACCAGAAAGACGTTTCCTGGTGGCTGTTCTCAGCTCGTCTTCTTTGGGAAGCAGAACCAGCTCTCCAAAAGCCCTCTTACTGCCTGGGAGATAACCGACTCTACCATGGACCAGCATTTAGTTGGGTGCGTTTTACTTCAGTATGTTGACGCTCTATTGTGCTAATAACAAATAGGCAGCAAAATGCATTTTTACTGTTCGTTAAATGGTTCCAAATGTACAACGTGCACAGATAGCGATCCTGTGGCATCTGTGCTCAGTGCCCAAGTGTGGCACAGATCCAGGTTTGATTCAGACTTCCCGAAGCTCACAAAGGAGGCATAACGGACGTGGAAGAAAAGCAAGATAGTTACATCTGAATGGTCGCTGATTTGGAACACGTTCCAGATTTTTCTGATGTGTTTAGCTTATTTTGGAGCCTCAGCTTCTTTACATTTACAAAACTTTTCATTGTTGCCTTTCAGTCAGTCACTCAACGCTACTCTGAGGTAGGAGCCTTTTTCTACTGATAAGAAAAATATAAATTAGAAAAATCAGAGAAGTTCTCTGCAAGGTCAGAACAGTAGTTTATGATCAGAACCTCAGGCTTTTCTGATGTCCATTCTTGGATTCCTCCATGGTACTTTCCTCTGCTGTGCTTTGATTTGCTCGTGCTGTTGAGGCAAAAGCAGGTGCTGGAAGAACCTCGTTCCTCACTGGGTTCCTGGGTGTCTTCTGTGGGGACATCCCTCTGTGGCCTGACACGATTCCCCAAGCTGGGACCTACCGACTGTGGAAACAACGCTTCTATAACACGTGTTGTTATTTAAAAAAACACCGACTTGAGATAATGGAAGCGACTTGTGTGCGTAATGCTTTTATTTGCTGGCAGAGGAGCGCTGCGGACTTGGGCCTAAGAAAACTCTTGACCTGGACATTCGCTGACCAGCTTTTGTGAGGATTCAGTGCAGGGTCTTTCATGACACTTTGGGTGTACCTCAAATTCTTGCCAAGCCCTTTGGAACAGCTCAAAAGAGCGCTGATTGTGTGCAGTGCTCTGCCGTAGGAGGTGCCAAAAATATGAAGGTCTTTTTTAATATTTTCCACAGTGTCACAGAGCTATTAATGTAAATTACAAAAAGATTTTTTGATTATCAAGGCAAGCTACAAAAAAGGAAAATGTGGCGTAATCCGTATAAATCACTTGACTAAGCCACGGACAATAAATCCAGTGTTGGTGAAGCTGAGTTCCTCTCTCTGGCACCAGAGCTTGCCCTTCACAATAAACATTTACTTTCCTCATTTGGCAGCTGGGGTTCCTCATGGACCCTCTTCACCTTCGTTCACATCCTTCTGATCTGGAGCTACACAGTGCTGACTTCGCTGGCCTTATTAAAAATAACGATTAAAAACAATGGGGAAAGTTGCTGCAGAAACGGTTAAATGTTTGACCCTGTTTACTGCCAGCTTAGATAAAGATGAGATTTATTTCCTTCTGAAGAAAAATTCTTCAACACCTTATCTGTGCGCTGACACTCATAGGTTTATTGCAGCCCATCGGAGTAAGGGGTTTCACATGTGTTGCAGTGGAGGGAACATTTTAACCATTTGCTTCTGTTTGCCATCTGTTTTCTTTACCCACTCGGCGCTTGTGTGAATTTCACAGCTGCGGATGGTATTTCCTAGGCCAAAAAGAACACGGGCATCCCTGCCTCCTTCCATATGTCCAAATTAGTTACACGCGGAGCCGCAAGGTGTTCGCTCCCACCCTGGGCGCTCTCCATAACGAGCGAGTGGGGCTCGGCCCCAGTCCTCCCTCAAACGGGAGACTGGGTTGACTGGGATTGGGGCGTCGCACGTGGCAGCGGGCTGGGTGCTGCTTGCGGCGTGGCAGCTGGTGAAATGTCGGCCTTCTGTACAACCTGGAGAAAGCCCTTCGGTTTTTTCTTCTCAAAATCTGCTGCTATGAATGTATGCTTGTATTTCGGTGCACCTGAGCAGCTGATTTTGGACCTTCCTAATGCAGAACCCCCTCCTATAGGGTAGCTGAGAGGAGAACACGTAGGTTGTAGATGTGATAAAGCGCTCTGTGCAAGGCTGGAGTTGTAAGAACTGCAGCGACTGCTGCATTCCCGAGGCCTTGAATGTTTGAGAAGCGAAGAATTCAAAATACTTTCCAGTTGGAGGCAAGTTCCTTGGACTTCAAAAGACCAGCCCCAGGACTGAAATGGGCACAGGTGACTTGTAAATAAGGACCTGTGCACTGCACTAGCTTCATTTTTATTGTTCCATTATTTTCATGATCAAATTGAAGGAACAGCCTTCAAATTAAAGGCACTTTTTTGTTTATTGGATGTTTTTATCTTGGTATCTCAGGCTAACAGGTGCTGTACTAACAGTCTGTTTTGTGAATGCTTAGTGTGGATTTGTTCGTTCATTCAAGATCTAAAATTTCAGAAATTACGATTCCTTGAAGCAGAAGCGAAACTGAAATTGATGCTACTTTGGGAAGTAGCACGTTGGAGGGACAGTGCACGTGAGAATGATGGGAAAAGCAGCAGCAGCCTCTGCCCTTGACGTAACAGCAGGTGAATCTGCTGGCTGTGTTGGCATGTGCCTGACTGCTGCTTTGCTGCTTCTTCCAGTCCAACTTTCTGAGGTGATACTTAAAAGCACAGGAAGTCCTGAGCGTGTCCAGTTGCTTGACAGAGAAAAATAGAGGGTCAGTCTGCGTGTAGAAAGCTTAAGAGAGTTGCTTTTGTTTCCCTTGTTGCTAAATCCTGTCTCCCCGTTCATACGAAGCTAACTTCTGAACTGCAGAAGTTACCTGCTGATGCCATATACGTTGTGTTCAGCTTTTCCCCCCTCTTCCCTCACCCTGTCATCAAACGAAGGATGCTCTGTAGCTCTGGTGTGTACTTTCAAAATGCTTTCTTTTATAATTGAGAAGAAAACGTAGAATCCTGATGTTCACATCTGTGCAGGTGTATTTTGTTCTGAGCTGTTCCTGCAAAATGTCATTAGGAGAGCTTAGAAGGAAATTATTTAGGCATTGGTATAGGATAGATGAGTTACCCTTTCAAGAGCTAGATATCTTTCCCATCTGTTTCCAGTTCTTGAATCTCTGCGCACGATCCCATGCCATAGGCTGAGGAACAGAGTAAGTTTAGTGTTAAAACTGTATCCTGCACAGTGCTGTTGCTTGACAAACGCCACTACCCCACGATACCAGTTGAAGGATCTTGGCAGCGAATCAATGCAGTGAAGCCGATCCTAGTTTCCATGGAGGAAGTGCAGTGTATCCGATGAGATTGATTCATGACATTACAAAACATCAGTAGGTGAGCCACAGATGCTTCAGAGTCTTGCTTCAGAGAAGTGCTCACAAATCTAAAGCAAGATGACAGTTCCAGGACTGTCCAGACCTCTTGCATGTACAGAACTGGGTTAAGAGGAGAACATTATTCATCTGACTTCAGATTCCGAGGGCTGAGAGCCTTGCACGTGGTCCCACGTAGATCTGGCCAGGCAAACCTCAGCCTGCCGGTCATGTTTACCAACAGCCCTGCCTCTGGAGCAGCGCCGTGTCCCTCGTCTTGGCGTGGGGGAAAGGACACTGCAGTCACAGCTATATTTATGGCTTGAACCTTCATTTAAGAAAATAAGATCACAGCAAGCCCGGATTAAAATTCTGACAATCTTGACTGAGATCACAACCTTTGCGTACCCTTGTTTGTTGTTTTACCGATGTTATAGCATGTGGATTTGCGGTCAGCTATTACTATGTGCGTGAGATGAACGTACCATACTTCTGTTTTGGCTTGCACATACCCCAGCGCTGGTGCTAATTTCTGGTGATTGTTTTTGTTTATGGTTTAAGTAATACCCATTTTAACTGATCGCAGAATACTGTGGGTTTGTGTGCCATTTAACATTGGTGTATCCAGCCCAGCGATGGGGTACATGGCTTCGATCTGTGCTGCTCTGGTCGGAGCTGCTTTTTGCTCTCTGTGGTGTCAGTGAACTGCTGGCTGCAGGTGCACGTTGGTGTTGAATTTTCCAATTAATTGTCTAGCTCCACAGCCACCTCTCCATCTGGCTCAGCAGGCAGTCTCCGTTCAACGGGGGCCCACGGCATCAGTACCGGCGTTCGGCAGGCCAGAAGCGAGACGTGTTGGCAGAGCCTCGTGCTGGCCTCGAAGAGTATTTACAGATGAGGACCGAGTGGATTGACGTTACTGCGCACAGCGAAAATCGCCCTTTCTCTGGCTTGGCTGGCTTTAACCAGTCCGTCGCCCGTGTGCTGAAGCTGGTAGAGGCTGGCTCTGTGGCGGTAGGAGGATGAGGGCTGGGACTGGCAGGCGGGAGCGTTAATGATTGTAATCCTGTTGCACTGACTCATTCGGTGACCTCAGGTTAATCACTCGACCTTCTCTTGCAGTCAGCTGCAGCTGTGAAAATGGGCAAAAGCAATACTTCATCAGCCTCCAGATGCTGAATCTGAACTGTTTGCCTGGGGAAGCAGCTCCTACAGACCGTTCGTTTCTATCATAAGTTAGAAGAAAAATGGACAGAGGTGGACAGTTAAATTGTCGGTAGTTCGTTAGGGAGCTGTCCCCATCAGAATGTGGGATTGGCGGCATTGCGATGTGTACGCTTACAATAACATATGTTCGACTTTGTCTGTTTTCCTAACTGTAATGTTCTGAAAAGTGACATGTGAGGTGCTTTTCATTCAAACCTCCTCCAAAAGGAGAATTGTGCAGAGCAAAAAGTTAAAGAACACTTCTATTTGACATCTACACGTATGTTCCTGCGTTTAAACCATAATATATCCTTCTATGAAAGCTTCGGTATTTTATTTATGGATATTTGAAATCAGTTACTCATGTGCCATGGGGGACAATGAATACCGAAGGCTTCAAGCCAATACAAGAATTTTCTGTAATGTGAAGGAAGGCTTCTTTGTTTCGGTTCTGAAGTATTTTTAAATAATTGTGGCTTGGAAAACCCGGTGCACGTTGAGCCCGTTGCTGTGTTTTAACTGTGGAATTGATTTCCAAATGGGAGCACGTAAACTGGCAGATGGGCTCTGGCACTTCAATGATTAAATGGTCCTTCCAGAGGGCTGAGATGTAAGATGGAGACAACTTGTATATAGCTCTAGAAGCTGGCGTATGCACTGGGGTGAAGACATGCAAGAAAAATTGAGGTTAAGGCACAAAATAATCAGCGTTCGCAATAACCTGAAACTCTGACTGTTGGTGAATTTAGTTTGGATCCCAATTCACCTTTAACAAACACCCTAAAAGCGCAGCGTGCGGTGCGGCTCGGTTGGGGATTATTGCCATTTTTGACTGGATGTTTTTGTGTAAAGTCTGCAACAGGAGAACCGTTTCCCCTTCAGAAAGTATTGTCTCTGAAGTTGTATGTGGCGTAGCATGGTGTTGTGGTTTCTCACAGGGATTTTTTTACACGGTACGTAATACTTGTTAACAGTCACATGATACCCATCCAGTTGGTAAGAGTGCAAGTCAGGGCTATCCCCTCAGGCAGACTTCATTTAAACACTCTTCTTTGTGCCAAATTTCCAGGCATTTTTCTCTTCTAATGAATGCATGTGCTCTAGAAGGGAGACCTTTGTAGCCCTTCTCTCCCCTTCCCCCAGTTCTGCACCGGTTTCGGGGCTGTGGGTTGCAAGGGGCTTTTACTCCAGGGTTGCTCTGAAGAGTTACAGAGAACTGTCAAAATGATTAAGAGTCTGAAATTCTATATTACGGTAATGTTTTTAAAGCATTTTATTCAACAGACAATATAACATGAAATATAACAAAAAATCAAATACCTGGCTCTTACATACCCCTTCCTGAGGAGCTGCTGTCACTTTACTGAAAGCAAATATTTTGAGAAGTGTGTCTAGCTCTGCAACGTGAGGAAAAAATGTGAAATAGTCTGTGCTGGTGTCAAATCATTTTCTAATAAACTGAGAACATTTATAGTTCTCAGTCCCCATTATAAGCGTTTCTTGGGCAGATTTGACTGTAAATTCATGCAGTTTATTTAAGCAGGACTTCAAGGCCATCTGGGATTTTGAAGTTTGGGGTTTTAAAATATTTTGTTCCTCGCTGCGATGAGCAAGAAACTTCTTTGGAAATGCTTCATGTTGGCTAAGCTGGCAGGGCCATCCAGCTCTTAAAGGGAAGCTGATTTGTTTAATAATTTACCCAAGTGAGGAGAAAAACCATAGAACCAGGGAAGTAACAAAAGAAAACCCTGCCTGAATATTAAATGACAGAGTAAGGCATTAATAAACCAGGTACATGGTTCTGAATAAAAAAAATACAAGAGATAAAGTAGGCTGCTTTTCAAAACCTAGTCATAATTTACTGTTTTGATCTATAGTGATTTGTCTTTTTTTTTAAATGCATTTTAATGTGGGCTCAGAGCTAAAGATATTGAACCCCAGAGAATCCCTGTGGTGAGCTCTGTGTTCCTGTAACTGTTTCTGTATGCGTTAACTCATATTCGACCAGAGGGTTTAGTTCACCTTGTGTTTGGTTGTTACAAAAAAAAATCATGCTATTTTTGATGCGATTTTTATACCCAGTCTCCTTGGGTATCCTTTTCTCTGAATGCAAATTGAACCTCAGAAAATAAGGATGAGTTCTTGAAGCGTTTTGTCCACCTGTCCCAAGTGGGTGGAACCAAGCTAGGCCTGGTTTCCTTCCAGCACTTCTGACTCAGCCGTTCTTGAGAGCCCTGGTGCTGCCATTCCCAGCCTTCTATCATCAATTCAGTTAATTAAGCTGGAATTGTTAGATAAGTTCTTAAATGCCTAATCTGAGTAGCCTGTGACGAAATTCAGTCCTCTTTCTTCTCGCCCTGCTCATCAAGGACTCCTCCTGTGTGCAGCAGCTCGGTGATGTATCTGAAGAGAGTTGTCCTGTGCACCTTCAGCCCTGCCTCCGGACAGCATGATGCCATCCGTTCCCTCACGGGAATGAAGTCTGTTTGCTTTTGTGGAAAGGAGGGGTTGAACAAAGGAAGGATGTATAGACCAGCGCTCTTGCAAAAAGGCAAGTGCATAGAATTCAAATGCTACGCGTTCTGAGGTATCATCGTGCACTCAGGCTGGCTCGCTACTGCCAGCTGGGCAAGCGGTGTAAATATCTCACCTGCTGCCTCGTGGCCAGCCGGCTAGGAAAGCAGTCTGGGGGGAGCTGGGGAGCGTGGGACGCTTTTGAGGGGAAGGAGGGAAAGGGGCTGCTGAAGCAAGGACTTACCTTAGAGGAAATAAACGCTGAGATGCCTGTGGTTGGGGGGAATAGGACTAAAGGAGAAGATAACTGTTTGGTTCCGTTGTTCGCAGAACTGTTGGTGTGAAGACTTGTCTTGAGCAAGCGTGAGAGTCCTGGGGGACACGATTCCTGAATTTTCCTGAAGGTCATTTTGTAGTCTGAGCCAATCTTAATTATTTTGTAATGGGATGTTAATTTGTAGGAGAAGATGTTGAACTGAGCATTCAAACTCAAGTTTTCTTCTATGTTCTACTGCGGGGATGAAATGAAGGAGATCTTTAAGTCAGGATTTTCATTATTAAATTGGTGATAATTATCTCCGTGTTGAAATACACGAGTGAAAACCGTTCATATGGAGTTATCCGTCTGTATCTTTTATTAGAGGTGGGAAAAATGTTGAATAGCCTACAGAAGTGTAATAGAAATAAAAATCAGTGTGGTCTAACAAAACACCACATCTCTAGTAACTGAGATCTTGGCATCATGCTCTTACGTGAGACAGCATGGCAATCTCAGTATTTCAGCTAGTACACAATTTATACTCTTGGTGTTGGAAAAGTGTTGATCTTTAGAGGAAAAAATCACATGTAGTTTGAACCTTCTTTATTTAGCACACTAGTCAGGCAAGAGAAATATTGCAGAAGTGTGTGTATGAAGGGAAGACTCACTGCCAGCAGCTGCTGATTTTGTTCATCATTTGTGATTTCCATTGCACTTTGTTTTTGATAGAATTTCCTTGTAAACAACTCTAGGCTACAAATACTTGGGGGTTTAGCTAGTCTTCTTAGCACGCAAGTTGCCGCTGTATCAAGAGCACTGAAAATTGTCGCGTTGTTGTCAGTACAGGACAAGTTGCCTGTACTGTCGATAATGATGTCCTTGAAATACCTGGTTTTAATCCACTGCAATGTCTCCATCCTTTGTAGCAGGGATAACAGGAGTTGATTTATTATACAGAATCCATATAAGGAAGCTTGATAGGTAGAGATTATTATTATTTCCTCACTCAAAAGCAGTGCTGGTTTTTGATCTCAGTTTTGTTCTTTGTTTTTTTTTTTCATAATTCTACTGCTTTCTGAAGGAGCTGTTCTGAAACACACCGAAATAAAAAGCTAACGTCATGGGAAGTGTATGACTTCCTTGAGGTACTTCTTGAGAATCTGTACTTGGCACCGTTATGGATCAGTCATTGACCCCAGCAGATGCAAAGAATTTTAGGAGAATGCTCAAATGTTCGTGAGTAGGTAGGTGGTAGTTCTTAAAGGCTGGAAAATGTGATAAGAGCTGGAAGAAGAAATGCATGTGGCAATTCTGAGTTGTACAGAGGCAATCTTCAAAGAGATGTTTCAACAAAAACTTCTGGGAAGATTTTTCAGTAAAGCCATCTGCATGGCAACATGGAAATAATGACACCTGGGTTTGTGCCAGGGCAGGCTGGTAGCGGAAGGGTGGAAAAAGCATAGGAAACTTAGCTCTTGTTAAATGGTAAATTGTGTTGCCTGCCTGTAATAGCAGACATACCTGCTGAAAATAGCTCCGTGAGGAGCTCTGCAATCAGGAATCAGAAGTTCAAAGATTATTTCCTTCCAAGGAAAAAGTTTCTCTCAGGTGGCTGTGTAATTACCCCCGGCAGAGCTGATTAGTAAGTAACCAACAGGTACTCACTTTGTGCTAGCACTTTTTTTCCCACTGGTGAATTTAAGTATATAAAAATAGGTAATGAATCTTGCAAAATATTCTTCTCATTTTTCACAGGCAAGGAAAGAATGTGCAAAATGTGTTTCTAAATTATTTTGGCAAACAATCCCAAGAAGCCTAACGATGGGGAACGGTGACATGGCTGAGGTCAGGCATGAGGCATCATCGTTCCGAGTTTTCCATTTAAACCACTAAACCATAGTCCTGAAGAAAGCTAACGAGTAACATCTTAGACTTCTGGATTCTGGATTATAGGAAGTGCAGTGTGAGTCCACTTGGGAAAAAGAGACAGGTGAACCAAGCGAATTAAATCAGCTGGAGCTCAGCCCGAGGAATTAAACAATTTTCTGTGAACTGTTGGAGAGCTCTGGCTGTACTGGAAAAGGGGATGTGTGCACAAGCAAGGGAGCATTTGTGTGGTTAACAGTTTCTGGCCCTAGAGCTTCCAGTTCTAACCTGTGAGTCTGCACGATTAGCTATCTTTCACGCTGTTATAACCAAGAAGGATACTGAAATATCAATGCTGCTTTGCGTTCACTGAGAGTGCAGTGGTTGCTCAGAGCGCAGGGATGACCTGGACTGTGCAACCCGTGGTGTATTCATGAAATGATTCAGGAGCTTGTGATCTATTGGAAAGAGAGCACTGGAAAGACTGAGACTCGGCGTCCTGGGTATAAGTATCAGCTGTTACACTGAGAACTTCTGCGGTTCACTGTTAATCATTCACACACTTTCTGCCTTGTCCCATTCCCTTTTTTATTTTTCCCTCTCCCTAGTCTATCAGTTAATGCAGATGCTGGGATAGACAGGCTTTTAGCTTGACCCTTCAAGGCTATACGTTTTTCCCCTTCTGTCTGTCGCTTTCTGTATGTATATGTGTGCCAACCAATTTATCATGGCTATTGAAGTCTAATTAGGCAGCATTATCACATCTTGAACGTGAAAAGGTATCTAAACAACTAATTCTCATGAGATTTGGAGTCTTGTTCGGTATGGTGTTCCCTTCACTTACATGCACTCCCTCCAGTAGAAGTCCGGTCTGCAAACCCTGTGGCTTCAATGAAAAAGATTTTCTTTTAACATTTTTCCCCTCTGAAAATAAAGCATTTGTAAGTCATCTAAACTTAAAATAAATGACACTAGTAATACTGTTGAATAATTAAGAATAAATTTTAAAAACACCTGTGGAAGTTGACACAGATGTAATAAAGAATCAAATTCTGAGGCTTTCAGTCTCATAAGGAGCACTGCTCGTTAAGAGCAGCGTTAAGGCGTGCCTTTACCTTACCGTAACTAGAAGGGCGCTGTGGAGTCTGAGTGTGGGAGCTGGGGGAATGCAAGAAACTAAATTCAACTAAATGCTGGCATGAAATGACTGAGAAAATGTATCAGAGAATCCAAGTGCTATGAAAGCACGACTTTGGGAACTCGGTCTTTATTTTTTCTCCTAGATAGGTCAATAGGCCAGATGCCAGCTCCAGCTGCTCTGATTGCATTGATTGCTTGTGAGGAAGCTTTGATTCTCACACTGACTCTGCAGCTGGGCAATTTCACTGACTTGACCAGGTTTGCTACTGGTTAGTAGTTATTTTGTGTGGTCTGGACTGGAAATAGTCGACTAGTGGATGGAGGGACAGCAGTGACAATTGTGATACGGCCTCTCCTGTTGAGCAAACTTCTTTATAGAGCCTATGAAAAAGGCAGTTGTGTTCCCTTCCACTGAAATGATAAACTTCATCATGTGACACAAAGATAGCACTGTTCTTTTATGCCCCTCACTGTCATGGGGGAAAAAAAAAAAGAAACTTGAGCCCCTCAAGTCCAAGTGTTAAGATTTTGAACAAAAATGGGGAAAATCAACTGTCTTCAGCGTGTTGCATCTTCACAGCAATTCCCATTTTTCTGCTACTTTTCCATTAGGAAATGTCTGCTCCACTGTGAAGCTTCTCTCGGAACATTTGGAAATATTTTAACGCCGTTAAAATTTCAGATTTCTGTTAACAGGCTGTGCTTTCCTTTTGCTTTAGTATCCCTGCACCTGTTTTGCCTTTGGCACTAGGCAGCGGATAATGAGGCTACCTAATGGGTTGACTGTTGGCTCCGAGCTTTTTAGCAGTCTAGCAGGATGCCTTTCCTGCACTTGCTCCTTTTTATTTATTTAGTTTTGGTGAGCACAGGGGAGAGATGACATATAAGAAGTTCTTCCTTCTGTAAGCCTTTGTGTTACTCTGCTTGGTATCGTTCCGAGCAGAGATTTTTACTGTTGTGGATTGAAGCAAAGATGTCTGCTTTCAGGAGGAAAAATGCTCGTGTCTTGGCTTTCCCATGGCATAGGGTTCTTGGGGGAGGTGAGGTGCTCCGGGTCTCAGCACTTTTCCTACCAATACAAAACCATGTTCTTGGAGGTGGTTCCGCTTCGCGATGGAAGCAGTCGGAGTTGTTTTTGTGGCAGCTGATGAAACTGGCTGTAAAATGACACACGACCTTCTGTCTTTCTTAGCAGGAAGAAGGAATGCAAATTCTGCCTTGTTTCTACCCAGAAATGGGAGCTGCCGCCCTTCAGTGCAATACTGCTTTTATTGTTTGCATGTTGTAAAGTTTAAAAGCACACAAAACCCACCTCAAGTGCCATTTTATACGAAGTTCCATTTCCAGATAGTGCACTTCCAGATTTTGTGAGTACAGTAATAACCACTTACTATTTTAAAACCCCTTTTTATTGAGGCATCTCATTTTACAGTTGTTAGTGAATTTGTCGTGTGATTTTTAAAAAATATTTTGTGATCTTTATTGCATCCACTTAGAAATAATGAGAGCAATGTTTACGTCATGGAAAAACAGATGACAACTTGAATGCTTATAAACAGGCATCAGTAATAACGAACTGTACTTGGGCTCTGGCTGTATCCTGCCCGCAACAGGTACAAGCCGACTGTGAATGTCACACTAAGGACACAAGTCGGGGTCGTTCTATTAAGTCCCAGTGTGATGCATATCATAAAGCACTTCGGTCAAACAGAAATAGTCACATCTTCCTCAAAGTACTCACTAAGTTAAATCTACCTTTTATTTTCATCACCGTTGATAAAATTCAGTGCAAATTGGGAAAAATGCCTATAAACCCCCACGCAGAGGGGTATATTCCCAATTCCTTTGTGCCAAACGGGCATGATTGGTAAGTCTACAAACACAGTCGTTTGGTGCTTGGGAGTACAGCCATCAGAAACAGAAATTGTTAGGAATTATGCTGAAAGGAACAGAAACAGCGTAGAATTAGAAAATAACGTGGTCTATTACATAAAATAAATGCCAGGGATGCTCATATCTACAACAAATTCAAGTTTTGTCTGACTCGGGACATATCAGAATTAGGAAAGCTTGAAAAAGGCCAGCAGTGATGATTGGAGATGCAGAAAAGGGGAGAGCTGGAGTAGCCCTGGGCTGTCCAGACTGGGAGGGATGGTTGGAAGCAGTGCAGGGTGTGAATTGTTGCACAGCTCGGACAAAGGCAAGCAAGAAGTGGTTATTTCCTGTTTGTTCATGATACAGGAGTTAGGGAACATGCAATAAAATCAATAGGTAAGGTGGTAAGAAACACAAATAAGTGCTTCTTAGACAACTTTGAATTTGAAAATTAGCCTAAACTGAGACAACATAATAGATGTGATTTCTGATAGCACAGGTAAAAGTAATGGAGCAAATAGTGTTTCTGATGAATGTACCCATGATACGGGGGAGGTGGCAGTGTCCAGGCTGTCCTTACCATATGTGCTAGTGCCAATTCAAGTCAGTTTTTGAAGGAATGGGTATGCAACAGTCTCTGTTAGCCGGCATGAAGATGTCGGAAAGAAAAGCAATAGAAGAAAGAAAGCTACGTGAAGAAAAATAGAAAGCTCTTGGTCATGGAGGGGTTCCCTTCAGCTGAAGCAATTACATTATCAGAAAGTTTCTTGATAACTTATCTCAAAGATCTCATAAAGGATCAAATTTTAGGCTTACTGTCATAGCAGTTTAACTTCTTGAACTTCATTACACACTGCAACAGTGTAACTGAAAGCAGAAAGGGGCTTTATAATTCATAATAGGCGCATATTCTTATTTTCAAACAAGAGGGCTTTTTTTTTTTTTTTTTCAGAGGTTCTGCAAGTTGCATGAACAAGTTTGGAAAGAAGTCAAGTCTGTGTTAGGTGTTGCAGTTGCTGTTCAAATGTTGTGAGTTTCTCTTGCCCAGTGCATCGTTCAGACCCCTGATTCTTCTAGGCAAGTTTTGGAGTTACGATTTTGTGCCACCCTACAGTGAAGCATTACTGAAGTTCTGAGAATTTGGTGCAAAACATAGGGGAAATTAAATCCATATGCTACCCCCTCAGGCAGACCTATATCCCCCCAGTTACCTTAAGCTCCTGAATTTCATAAACCGCTTTTTTCTTGTTAAAATTAAGACCACATTTAAGTTAGATAAGGTCACATGTTATTTAGTCCCCAGTGAAGATGTCAGAACTGAAATGATTTACAGTGGAAATAGACTTGCAGTGAGAGAATATCTGTTTATTATTGCAGAACAGTGGTGAGATAGGGCAGCTGATTATATGGAGATAGGATGTGGGTGTATAAATGGAGAGGCAGTGGCATCGAAGAGCTCAGGGGTTGGTGCTTTATTCTGCATGGGCTCCCTCACATTTGAAGGTTTCATTTTCTTATGAAACATTTATTATTATTTTGCTGAGAAAATAACTTGTCTAGGTTGAATGAGGTTGGCATCTATGGAAAATGGATGGATGGTGGATCTACAGCCTAAGCTTCAGCAGGACTCCTGCCTGCATGCCAGCTTGGCCTGGAAGGCCACCTTCAGACGTAGAAGAGAATTGGTACCAGGGCTTCCCTACTGTATTATGGGTATTTATAACCATAGGGGTTCTGTTGCTGGAGGAGCAGAGGGAGAGGATGAATTCCTGCTCCTTTTGATCAACATTAAGAAAGACTTTCTCAGATTGTTGTATCTTGGACGTGGATGCTTTGTCTAGGTAAAAATGAGTTTTGTTGTTTAAACTTGTGCTTATGTTTCCCAGACCCTCAGGGTGGTAGCTCCCTGTGGGTTGCTGATATCTGGGAATTCTGGGTGTGCTCCCCGTACACAGGTAGTCTCTGCAGCCTATGTCCAGTGAGCCCAGCGCTCTGGGGAGGTGTTGGCCCCATTCCCCACGGGCTAAGAGGAAAATGTGTTCTTGTTTAGTAAAGTTGGCACGCCCTGGAGCTCAGATCTTGCTGCGCGGGTGTATGTTACCTTCTGGGGGAAAAAATAAAATGAAAAATTAAGCTATCCTACCACAAGTTTATCTGAACAAAGCACAAGTAAGAACGTCATCAGCCTGGGAGTCAGAGTTGTTTTTATATCTGACTCACTGGGTTTCAACAATGCATTTCAGTCCCCTGTGCTTTTTCTCCTTCCTATCTGTGGACTGTTTACAGTATAGGATCTGTAGAGAAGGTTTGTTCCTTATTATCAGCACAATGCCTTACACGAGGAGGGAGGGAACAGAGAGAAACTCTTGATCTCAGTTTGGCTCTCTGGGAAATTTTGTACTGTAAATAGAAGCAGTAAAAACTATCAGGTGATGACACTTTTTGGGCTGAGTTTTTTTGAACTGGAGACCTAAAGGTGAAATCATCTGTATTGCATTACCCACCGCTGCGCTATCCAGACACTCTTAACTTTCCGTGCATTGACAGATGACTACTTGAGTAGCACGCTGTGATGTGGGAAGACTTCTTTGCCCACAAACAAAGCTGAATGTGTTGCTTTGGAAAGCTGTTGTTGGGACTCCCGTTCCATGAGCTGAAGGATGCTGAAGGATTTTTTTTTTTTAAAAAAAAAAAAAAACAATTGTTCAAAAGGAAAAATTCTTCCTTAATTTGAATGCTGTAGCATTCATTTGGTGTGCTTAATTCCCAGGAAAAAGAACTTGAAGTAGTGTTTTTCACAGATAAAGCATTGAGAGCACAAAAAAATAACAGCCCTGCGTAGCTGACGAAGTTGTTCAGAATCAGCCTAATGCTTGTCTGTGAGATTTGCTCAGGTTGTTTCTTACTGTTCTTTTTCTTTTTCCTCCTGACTGTTCGCCACACTTCCTCCATTCCATCTGTGATCCCCTTCACTTCTTGCTGTGCCTTCTCTCCTTCTCTTCTTGCTTCCTTTTTGTCTAGTTTTGTATTTAAAGAATAACTTTTGTTATGCTGCACGAGTCTCTGCTATGTGGTCCCCGCAGGGTACGTTAGCATAGGTGTGTGTGCTGCTGTGCTTTGGCCAAGTTTTGTGTTGTCTTCTACCCACAGCTCCTCATTAACAACTGAGGCCATAGCTCTTCCTGCTCACTGAAATTTCAGGTAAGATTCAGCCCCTTCTCTAGAACAACCTTGCTTTCAGCTGACTTCTGTCGATTTGGCAGCCTCAGCATTTTCAAACCGCCGCTCGGTCTCATCTGTTTAAACAAGTGTCAGCAGCCGTGCTGAGCCCATTTCTCTCACACTTAGTACCTACCAACAAGAGGCTCAGCATTCACTTGATAATTCTTAGAACCACGGAACGGTTTGGGTTGGAAGGGACCTTAAAGACCGTCTGGTTCCAACCCCCTGCCGTGGGCAGGGACACCTCCCACCAGCCCAGGCTGCCCAAAGCCCCGTCCAGCCTGGCCTTGGGCACTTCCAGGGTTAGGAAGTGTAGCATACATCAATAGCTTTATGAAATTTTATGCAAACAGATAACTTTAATTGTTTCCAGATACACCCCTACAGTTCAGGGCACAGTTTGCAATAATAATAACAAGATACACTTCAAAAGTTTAGGAGTTCAGGTTTGCTTATGGATAGAGCAGTCAGTGAGTCAGCTCTTCCATTTAACTTCTAAAACATTTTACTCAAATGACACTTGCTGCGGTGATTTATTCACTGTTTTTGTTCCACCAAAGAACATAAACAAGTGAAAACTTACAGCAGTATTCTTACAAAGCTATAGTTTTTTCCACATACACAGAATAAATTTTATCATTAATTATCTTTTGGAAAATAGTCCTCTAACATCAGGTTTAGACTTTACTGATGGAAACAGTACAAAATAAAAAGCTTACAAATTGATCCCTTAGTTTCTCTACCCAAATTGAGCTATCTTTTCAGTTCTAATAAGCACATGGACAAGGTCTCTGCTCCTGATAAAGTGGAATTTTGATTGAAAAAGTCTGACCCTGAGAATGCTCTCTGTTAACTACACCTGTGCGATGCTGGGAGTAGCCAAGTTCTTTCCCGTAATTCCAAAATAACTGTGAAACATATAAATTCCTAGCCTTGACCTTTTTGTGCATTCCATACAATTTTGGCATAAGAACAGACTTGCCTCGAGCCCAGACTTGTGTTGCAGTGTAGCAGATCACGGGCAGGAGAACGATGCAAAAGTTCTGTGCGCTTGCACGTTTATATCCATTTCTTCAGGGACCATAAAGCAGGGGGGTTGTGTGTTTTAATATACAGCTTCGATTTTTCCCGTAAGCATGTAACTTCAAGGCCATTTGTCTCGGATGGTTATTCATGTCTCCGAACATGTGTAGTTGGATCGCATCTTGTTAACATTGGCCCTCTCATCTGAAGTCTGGAACTTCTACGCTTACGGCTTCAGGAGAGGCAGCGTACGCAGGGTGTAACAGACATGAAATGCTATTCCTGCATCCAGCAACTGAGATTTTTAGCTCATAAAAATTGGAGATGAAGGTAGATGAACCTCTGTTGTCTAAATTAAAGGTAAATTATTTGAGCTGCGTGGAATTATACCAGTTTAAGACAGTTTCAGTGATACGTGGATCAACTCGATTTAAAAACAGTGACTCAAAATGTTTGATATAAGGTGTAAGTTCTTGAATTGCTTATGTTAGAGGCCAACTGATTTGAAGTTAAAATGCTAAAGAGCAGGTTGGAACAGGGTGCTTGGGATCTTCTGCTTCTCTTTCCTTTGAAGGGAATAGCAGTGTTATTGAAGAGTGCTGCTGCAGGACTGGGAGAAACTGTTAAATTCTGACTTGATAACAAAACTGAAGATTTTGACCTTTTATAAAATAATTAAGGGTAGAGGTGGCTTTTTTAATCTTAACCTGCTTTAGAGCACCCTACGATGAGCTGGCTACTGACCCATACACAAATCTGCTACCTGTATATGGGCATGTGGAAGGATTTCAGTGACTGCTGAACAAAGTTAAAACTCCATTTTAACCCTTCCTTCTGTGTAGGTGTCTGACTGACACAGATTCTTGGGGTAGTTCTGCCACAATTCGAATCAGGATGCTCTATATAGTGTGCTAATAAGATGATGTAAAAATGATTATGGCCAGTGATGAGATAGGGAGAGAGCATTGACTCTAAGAATAATCTTGGGAGTGATTTAGGATGGAAAAATTGGGAATCTCTCTAGTTAAGGGTGTGAATTTATAAGAAATTGCTGTACGCAGTTGGTTCATAGATAGCTGTCTGTCTCTAGTACAGGAAAGGCTTGGCTCTTTCAGCTAACGTGGCATCGTATGAAACAGAGGTGAAAATAACGAGCAAGTCTTCTGTGACTAGAGGAAAACTTGACTGCGTTTCTTGATCAGATTTCTGACGGGAAGGCTGAAGCTGTAAAATAAAGATCTGTTGTTCTGAATAACCTCGAACGTAATGGTTCTTGGCTAAACAACAAAATCTGATTCCACTTCTTCTAAACAGCACTTGCTGCAGTTAAGGAACGTTAAAAAAACAGCCTGGCTAAGTCTTTCCCCATCAGGTGTGTCAGTGAGCAGATAAAAACCTTACGGCTGGCTGTGCATCTGTGACGTATTTGGGTCATAAACATCCTTGAGATACAGTAAGAGGCCGATGGATTTGGGACATCCTGGTGACAAATTTGAGTGACTTCCTATGAATTTAAATGTGGGTGGAAAATATAGATTAAAATCAAGTGGCATGAGCAGGAACCTATTATAGTCAAAGAATAAATAGTCTAAAAATGTTGTTGTTGTTGTTTTAACTATAATTGAAGCCTTCTGGCATTATTCAGGATAGGAAACTTCTCGTTCAGAGGCTGAAACAAAATACATAGGAAAAAAGCTAGCAGATGTCAGGGCACCTGCCTAAGTTTCTGTGATCGGTTTACGTAACGGCAGTCCGTACGCACCCCTCACTGCTCTCCAGAAACTGCATTAAATCGCGCGTGTTAGCTCCATAGCGCTGCAATATCCTCTTGTGTAAAAGAAAAAAAAAAAGCACATGAGGGAAATGATGATTTAAGCCCCTTTGTAGGGGGGGAAAAAGCAGTTTGGTATTTGATAACTCATATTGTGATTAATAAATGATACCCCCTTCATATCAACCAATTATCTTTTTTTTCTGGCTGAAAGGCAAACAGTGCTGGCTTTCACTGGTGTTCTGAGAATCAGGTAAGAGATGCGGTTGCTGATCAGTGCAGAGGGAAATGAATACTCGTGTATGGTAATTAGGATTTAAGTTTCTTTCACATTTATGTGAACACAGGTGTCCTTTTGCATTACAAGATCTTTTTAAGGAAAATAAAAAAGACAACAACTGTGCAGGTAAAAACAGACAGTGAAGCAGCTTCGAAGGTAAAAATATTCTATTTAATGTCCCTCCTGTACTCACTGCATCTGCCTGTTTCTCTCCAGGTATCACAACTACATAGTTCAGGTGCGTAGGAAAGTTTGGCATATTGTCCCATGCTTAGTCAGAAAAATCAATTTTTTCTGCGAGGTTTTGTGTGACCTATTTGGATGATGTGTGCATAACACAAACCACATCTTACGTCCTTTGCAAGACGATCTGGTTAGCATTGTGTCCTCCCTTGATTTTAAATATTTTTCTTTTTGGAGGAGGTTGGTACCTGTCAGTGAACCGTAGCTTCGTCTTTGTTGTCCTAGTGCTGGACTAATGTTAGTTTAAACTTTTTTTGCATGTTTTTAAAGGTCTCAGGTGCTTTGGCACTCCTTTTTCCCCCTCTGTCTTGTGTATGTATGTACTTGCTTTGCATGTGCTTGCTTTGAATTTGACTTTTTTTTTTTCCTGTAGATGTTATAGAAAGCATGACCTCAGCTCTTTTGGCTTGTTCTGTTAATAACATACCTGAATACTTGGCAAAGAAACATCATTCAGTGAATGCTGAACAGCTCCAGGTTTCTTTGGGCAGCCAAAGGAAATATAAAATTAATTAGCAACATAATTTAGGTCTTTACCTGCCTTGTAAAAGTGCACAAATGTTTGTACTATTTAGAGGCTTCTGGCTGAGATCCTGCTCTCCTGTTTGAGGATATTTAAAAATAATATACTGCTCATGTGCTGAAATTCAGCTGAACTGACAAAAAGTTGACAAGGACTGTGGGAGATTGTCTCCCCTACAGCCTTTCACTGTTTTGAATATTCATTTGCAACTCAAACTGCTTTTGAGGTCGAGTAGCTGCCAAAAATCAAATCTATTTATTGAAAATTGTATTTTAATACTGAGTGATGCTTTCCTAGTGAAGGAGAATGGGCTTCCTTGGCACTGCAGCTGTTTTGGTTTTTCAGTTTGGGTTGCGTTTTGGTACTGATGGCTTTCACTACATAAAAAATAGGGAAAGGAATTCCAAGACAGTAGCAATACTTTTAAAATGCCTTAAAATCCATTTTCAATTAACATTTAATGATTAACCGTTAATCTAATACTAATTATTTCCCATATCATATATATATACACATATACTAATGTGAAAATTATTATTAAATGTACTAGTTGTCCCAGAAGAAACTAAAAGCTGAGCAGTTAATCAGGAGTGCCTTTGAAAAGGCACTACAGCGAAGTTGTTAACGATGTGTGATGTTTACACACGTGAGCTGCATTGCATCGCGTGGCTGTGTAATTACACACAAACACTGTTGCCCCACCATCACTCAGTTACTTATCATTCAGGAAGAATTCCACCCAAGCAGGATGCTCCTCTCTTATGGGGACAAGTGCTAGACTGGGACCACCTGGCTGTTGTGATACAGAGCTGTGTAACACAGCTAAATTGCCTGGACACAGCTGTTGGAAAAATGGGGTGATATGGCTGAATCGTTTCTGATTCCATACAATTTTCCATTAACCTGGCTGATAATCTAAAAACCAGACTTAACTATGTATAGATAAAGGTTACTCTACTTCCCAAGGTAGTCTTCAGGTAGTAATGAATATATAAATATGTGTGTGTGTATATATATATAAACATGACTTGATACAAATACGGAAAGCCCGTGTAATAAGTTGATATATGTCAACAGTAACTGTGAGCTCAGTGCAAGCATCCAGCTTACAGTAATAGCATTTTGCTAAAGGTTTGTGCAGCTCAAAGGAAAGGGAAAATAAAGATGGGTAAGTTCTGAACGTATTTGTGCAAAACTGCAAGGTTAACAGAGAAACCAAGTCATAGACCTGTCCGTGGACTAGTTACGTTTCCTGCTGCTCCTTTCTAAAGGAACAGGGTTGGTGTTGCTTCAGAGAACAAGCCAGCAAGAATTGAATTTGGTCTGAAGGCTCCGGAGCTGGGCAGTTCTGACTAAGAGCACCCAAATGCTTTTCTCGGTCACTGCCATACGACTTGCTGTGTCTGTCATACACAGGCTAGTGAGAACTCTGAAGCTCCCTGGTTGGAAGTCATGCTGCCGTTTTTGATGTGCTGTCAGCACGCTCCCCTGTAGGGATGGAAGATGGCAAAATCTCTTCTTTTTCTCCAGCCTGGGTGGCACAGAGAAGGCAACTGGCTAGCCACGCTGCGCTTCCTGGGGCATCGGCCTTCGGTGGCTCATGATAGAAAAGAATTAAGATACAGCAGGAAAGTGGGTGGTGGTTACTGGACAGAAGTTAGGGCAGGGATGGGGCGGATGGAAGCATGAACGGGAAAACAACATGGGTGTGAGAGGAAAAAAAAGAAGAAAGAATTGATCTTTGTTTCACTGTGAAGCAGAGGCTCAAATCCTTGGCTGGGCCTAGTTTGGGTAAGGTTTGTCCTAAAGCTCCCTGGCGTCATTGCCCATCAGCTGTGAGGAAGATGAATTCATTACTGGTTTGGAGATATTTCCATACCATAGTGATAACCCAAAGCGGCAATGAATCAGGAAGATTTAGTCTTTCCTTCCGGTCTGACTAAGATAAAAGTGAGAACAAAGCCGGTTGCTTCCAACTTTATTAGGATGCTTGACCAGGAAGCTATTTTCAGGAGTAGCAGCAGTCTCTTTCATCTGTCAAGTTACCTTTTCTCTTTGAGAACAGCAGAATGATTATTTTTAATTACACACCATTCAGGTTTCGCCTCCTTTCTCACCTTTTTTCTTTTTTCTTTTTTTTTCTACAGGTTTTTTAGCAAGGAAAAATGCCTAACCTCTTTCTAGGATGGGGGGAACAAAAGTGCAGGAGTTTCTTCAGGGACATGAGCGGGAGGGAAGCAGTGTATTACGTGTTGGGGGGAAAAAAACACCTGTCACTTGCTTCTTGGCACAATTTCCCTTCTCAGACGTTTCATGTATTGTTTGGAAGAAATTGGACTGGAAGGCAACAGTTCTGTTATGATTCTGACAAATTACTCTTCATCTTAAAGATCTGCTGGAAACTCTTGCAAGCTTGATTGTTTCATGCTCTATTCTGGGATGTCTGTCAGACTGAGTGTTACAGAAATAGGAGTTGTGTCATACAAGGATTTCAATAAATGTGGATTTGTGAGGTTAGGTAACAAGAACAAGTGTTTTGTAGGTTTTATTTGTGTGAATGCAGCACTGACTTCAGACTACAGCCTCTGAGTTCAGGTTTTCCATGATAAATGTTGTGGGTACAGCTTTGATACAAAGCTTACAGTCTAGATCATTTGTCAGTGATTGCTCTGTTTTGTTTAAATATTTATTTCAGTAGAACTTTCTTTTCTTCTCTCCCTTCCCCGTAGGTGCCTTCAGTTTTAAGCATTTGAGGCTATTTACCTTTACGTTTTACCTTGTATTACCCACCGTTTTGCAGACCTGATACCGGGGCTTTAGAAACTAGTTCAGGGAAAAAAAAAAAAGGCCACAAGAGCCTTCACAATCAAATGTTTAAATTTGGTTTGTTGTTATTTAAGGAAGAGAAAAAAACCCACCCTGTACCTAGTTTTCTCTTCGTAAGAAGAGAGAGCGAGCACGCAACATGGAAGAGTTTGGGGTGTTCTGACCGTGCGTTTCTGTCTCAATTCTTTTGTCACATGTGAGTGGCTTTTGTGAATGATGAGCTGCCCCGGATTGTCATCGTGGTGGGCTTATAAAGTTCAGTTGCCGTCTCTCATTTCATATCGGGTTCTGGTTATTGAGTTTTGATGGGAATGGTCATTTGTCCCTTGGATGAACTGCTGGGAGAGCCTGATTTCCCTGTGCTCCCTTCATACTCACAGTGCATGTATCTCTGTTAGTCCAAGCATTATTTCCCGTGGCTTAGCTGGGTTTTGTAGTGGTGTATCAAGATGATACAATGTTTCCTTTCTTTTAAAGTTCCTTAATCCCATTTTCAGGAAGAAACAGTTCAGACTTGATTTTGTTTCCTTGGCAGGGGACCAGTCTTAAATCTGGACGTGTATCCAGACAGCAGACAGTCCATAAGATGCTGAGCAAGAGCTGACTCAAGCCCTTCTGTAGGGTGACACACTCCTTCTCATTCCCATTTTCCTAGGTTGCATGGTAACCAAAAGGTCAGCCTTATTCCCCAAACAGTGGAAATCAAATGTAAGTTCACAATATGAGTACTTTTCATTCATCAAATCCTTCAGGGCCCATTCACTGCTAGTGTACGTGTTCGGGCGGATCTGTAGTTTTCCATGATTGCTTTGTACAGCTGGACGGATGTGCAGTCTACGTGCAGATGAGACAGATGAGTATCCCATCCAAAGCTGTCCTAATCGTTCAACATACAATTGCAGCTTCTTTGCAAGACAGTGGAGTCCTGGAGAGTCTTCAAGATAACTTTTTTTTTTGTCTTGACACATGGTAATGAGGTGTACATGGAAATGTTGAAAAATCCCTTGAGAGAAGGATAGAACAGTTGGTGTCCTGCTACTGCTCGTAGGCCTGCTTATGACAGCTCTTGATTCTTTGGGGACAGTGTTTCCTTTTCTGATAGGAGAACAGTGATTGATCGTTTTGAGTAGATATAAAACAATTCGAGTTAATGAAAAGCAAGCTGAAACTGTCATCTATAATAAGTGTCTCTTCTTACTTGCTTTCAGTGTTTTTGTATTGACTCATGTCTTACACCACTAAATGACTTGAGACTGAAATCCAGGGTATCCAGAGAGGCTTGGAGTTATTTACAATGCCATTGTCTAAGAAACGTATCGTCGCTTTTCTGTGGCCCCGGTTCAGTTACTGACCGGTCCCTTTTTACTGAAATGTGTGTTTAGCCTAGCTTGCTGTGTCTGCTTGAGTCCTTTTAAATAGATCTGTGCCTGCCCATTCTGGACCGTGTTGAAGACCACCTTTAATGAAACATACATCTGGTTAGAAAATGTGTTACTTACCTCCTCCATGAAAAACTTCTGTTTCCTTTGGCCAAAATGGAAGATACTGATGAAGGGTAATGTTGCCGTTACATTTTTGGTCAGCCATAGCAAGAGAAATGGAAGCAATTAAAGCGCTTGGTTTATGGTTAAGTACCTGGATTAAGTTTTCATAAAAGTAAATACCTGACATTTATTCACCATTCAAAATGTTAGCAACAAATACAAGTTGATCCTCTTCAACCTAAAATTTGTTGCACAGGGGCTCTTGAGTTGTTATCAGCCTGTAAAGTTGTGCTGATAAATGCCTTTTTGATGTCTGATTGATTCAGCATGCCGCTTGGAAACCTCTTGTGTTTCATTCCTTGCAGTAAACCACAGGCAAACTACATTTTTAGTGTCTTTTGTTTGTTTTAAAATTAGAAAAACACACATCCAGGTCTCAATTTAACTGTCTGTTGTTACTAGCAACCTCCAAATAAGAAAGCTAGTGACACGCACTAATCATCTGTGAGTCTTGGCATTTCGTGAGGAAGATACGAACTTAAAAAGTCTCTTTCCTCTTTGCTGTGTTCTTAGTTAAAATATACACATTTTATCGATGTGTCTATTGCAAAGATTAACCACATTTTCCATGTGAAGGAACGTGCCATGTATTTTAAAGCATTTTCTGATTTGATTTTTTTTCATCGTGATTAATGTTTAATGAAGTGAGAAACCAGCACTCTGCTTTGGGCCTCAAACATGTTGAAGTGGACAGTGTAGCATAGGTGCTATGGGAAGCACGTGTGTTGAATGCCAGACAATTATGTTCTCTTACTGGAAGCCCTCAGCAGGTGCTGTTGAACCTCCTGCACGTGCCTGGAGAGCTGTTGCAAAGTGACTCTCAGTGCTTTAGTGCATGAAATAATGGCAGTCGTTCAGAAAAGGGTAAGAAGTCATTACATCTGAGTGTCTGTGCTCTCTTTTGCCCAATTTTTATCACTTTCATCATTTTTATCAAAATACCAGTTGTGTGCCCTGACAGGACTGCAGCATTCCCAGATATTCTTGCAGGCTTTTAAGCCCACCACCCTTGCGTGGTACTTTGCCAGGTGCCAGATATCCTCCTGTTCCCGTTCTGTTCTAAATGCTTTATCCCACAGGTAAAGGAGCAAGACTCCGCCGCCAGTGATAGAGGGGCTGGGTGACTTTTGCTACAATTTGCTAACAGTCTTCTTTTGTCTTCCTTCCTGCTCATTTAGGGCAGCTGTTAATCTCCTCTGGCAGATCTGTCATCCTCCTGTCAGAAGCGTTAGTGCCTCCCGGATGCTGTTGTTGTGTCCTTGGTTTTGTGTGAGCAGAAAACGGTAGTCAGGTTTCTAAATGATGTTAGTCTCCTCTGTGCCAAAGTGTAGTTGCCTATGTTTACCCAAAGTTTATTTCACTCCTTGTAAATTGTGTCTTAAACAGCTATAGTCTTTCAACACTAACGACCAACTTAGCTTTGCTGCAGATTCTGGTCAGAATTTGGCGCGCTCTTTGTTTTTTATTTGGTCTGAAGTACAAGAGATCAGGCTTCCAGAGACATGTTAAACTTGCGTGTGTGTGCACGTATGTTTTCTTGCCAAAGTGCTAATGATTAAAAAGAGCATTTCTGACATCAGGAAAGTTTTCTGTTCTGTTTCTCCTTTTGCACAAAAAATATATTGTATCTTATGTATGTGATTTACAGTTACCTGGGACTCCTAAGAGAAACAAACTTCACTGGCAAGATTTTTTTTAAATGTACTCTTATTGGTACTGAGAAGCACTAAGAGACCCAGGCTTAATGAGATTTACAGACTTGTACTGAGGAGAATAAAATGCTGTAAGGATTGAAAGTTGTGGGTCTTTTATCATGGGAGAGCAAACAGGGATGATAGCGTTTTCAGGACAAACACTTGGTGCAACTAAAATATGTTGGGATTTTTTTATTATTTTTTTTTAACCAGTGTTCTCAAAGGAAATATTTATTGAGCCCCATTTTCCACTTTTGATAGGGTCATGGCTGTTTAATCACAATTCTTAGTCTGAGGAACGCCAGATTGCTCTCTGTGCTGCTGTTAGATTAATTATTGTTAATCTTCATTTGTAATGAAGGACTTAATCTTGCATAAGTCTCTGTGGCAAACTTTTAAAAGAGTGTGAATGACGGATCTATACTTAATTCACTCCAACCTGAAGCACTGACAATGCTGGCAATCCTATGAAAATATGTTCAAATGCTGTGTCTTCTCTTCTACTTTAGGCTCGTAACTCAGTCCTTTGTTGCTTCTGCTTGTGGGCCCAGTGTTTTGTTCCTTAATGGTCTTCTGTTCCCTTCTGAGGGGAGCTGGGTCCAAAACTCGGTCTGAGTTCTTGGGTGAGTGTTGTGCCTGGAGCTTCAGATGGGACAAGACTGTAGGCTATGCTCTTAAAAGCGGGGATGGATGTAGCTTGGGAACAAGACCTGGAGCTGTATCAGATATTCGCATCTACTCTTCAGGTCCCAAGATGGATAGTTCATCCTCATTTCTAGCTGTTGTAAGCATAGGGGTTTTCTTTCTTCGGGTTCCAGTAATGTTTTTCTTACTTAGGGTTCCAGAAACTCTGTGTCTCTGCATTACCTTTTGTCCTGCCTTCTACACCATGTTTTGCAATTCATTAATAACTTGCTTTATTATTGCAGGGAAGATCTGGAAGTGACTGGACGACAGTGGTCCTAATATATCTTCTTGCTTTCTACTCTTTCTGGTGGTAAAGGCCTTGTTTATCCTAGGTCCTTCTGTCTGTTTGCACCAAAATGCATTTATGGTCGATGATGACAGAAAACAATCCGCTTTCTGAAGTTTGTGAAGACTTGAGTAGGCAGGAATATCCCCCTTGTGCTGCCTGTCGTGGTCCTCTGTAGTTCTTTAATGTTGTAGTGTAAAATCCCTTTCTACATACCTTCTCCTTGTAAAACTCTTACTGTAAAACAGGAGATCTAGTTCTGGTAAACACCTGTTCTTTCCAAATAAGTCATTGCAAAGTCAGTAGGCCTCTTATGTAACTCCGACCTGACTTGCTTTCCCCGTTCACCCTCTCCCCTGTGCTGCTATGTGCAGGCCAACACCCATGTCCGCTAACGCAGGGCGTGCGTAGCTGCTCGGGGTCCCAGACACCATGCTCCAGAATGTATTTTTCCAGCAGCTTTGGATTCGCCTGGCTGCCTTCTTGGCTGGCCTCTGCTCAGGCATTTTGGCTGGCTCCGCTGCTGGCTGCTGTCTTAACTCCCTGCAGGCCTGATAATGGGGTCAGCCTGCTCCTTGAGATACCATTGGTCTTTTTAACGAAGCTCAGATTGAAAACAGTTTGCGACCTTGTGCTCTTCGTGCCTTTTACTGTCAGTGACAATTTTTCTCAGTAACCCCTAACACGTAGTCCAGTGAACTGTAGTTAATGCCAGTAGTTTATGTATATATTGGGCGGGGGAGAGCAAATAAATAACCTGAGCTCTGGGAAGTTGGTTTGCATGTCATCGTGTAGCCTTGTTATTAGTGTGTCTAGCTTCTAGACGGTGCCGCTTGCTGCTTTAGTCAGGATTCCTGGGCTTTCACTTAGTGTGGCTGGCGAAGCACTGGCTTTGAATCTCCATCTCAGCTTTCATCTAGCTACTGGTGAAAAGAACAGCATCAGCAGGAACGCTTTTTAAAAGGCTAACAGGAGCCTGGGACTTTGGGTTACTGGCACTGCCGCTGCGTGTTGGAAACCAGGGAACAGTTCTGCTGTACCAAGGCTGTGATGATAATAAATGGGAGGACAGGCCCCCCGTTCTGTCAGAAGGTTATGCTAAATCCAGATTCCCCTAATGTTTCTTTCTGAAAAATACAATCTCTCTCTCTTTCTCTCGTGCTCTCTCTCTCTATATACATATACACACTGTGATTCTCATAGCTATACTGCTACTTGATAGGTTTTAATTAAAAGGAAACTTAAGTTTCTAGGGCTGCATAGAAAATACTGGACACAGGGACTAAAAAAAAATGAATACAAGAGCTGGCTGAGCCCTCAAGAAGCTTAGGGTGATGGCTGGCGTGTGCAGTGCCTGAAAGCTGTGAAAGTCTGTCAAGAGGCCACTGCGTTGAATAGGTGAGTGTCCTGCCCTCTTTCCCTCTCTCTGCTCTGGGACACTCTGCCTCTCTCTTAACAATTCCCCCCCATGCTCCCCAAAATATTTACATCCTCTATCAGAAACAGATCGTGTGAAGCCGTGGATAGAGAGCAAAAATCCAGTTTCTTTCCAGACACTGGGAAGGCAGGGGAAGAGGGAAGTGGAGTGCATTGAAGCAGCGACACTGCCCGGAAACAGAGCAGCTGTGACTGGGGATTTGAGGTGAGCTCCCAGAAGCTGTCTGTGAAGTTCCCTTTCTCCTTGGTATGTGGGGAAAGCAGGTCATGAGCCAGAGGCCATGGAGAATTCAAGATGCAGTGACTCAGGAAGAGTAAGAGTACGTGACTGCTCAATCCAGCACTTACCTAGGGGTAAGGATAATCAGTGAAAAATATCTGTCCATCCCCCCCACGCTCACACTCTCTCATCCAACTGCTTTATCTTCCTTCAGAACGTTAGAAACAAGTGCCTTTTTTAATGGGGGGAAAAGCTTGTCAACAAAAGAAGCATTACAGTTGCTAATTTTAATGAATTACAGACATGGTCAGAAATTACTCCATGTTGTTTCCATGGAGAAGTACAAATCAATCCTAGGCTTCATACAGGCACTATTTGTTACATACAGCCACGATTTGTTCATTTAAAAAATGCTTAATAATAGCACCTTATTAAAAAGTACAACCCTCAGAAATTAGTTTTACCTCAGAAACAAGAAGTAGTAAGCAAAGTGACATCAGAAAAGTGAAAATCGTCATCGTACCTTTCTTAAGGTATCCCTTATAAAAATTTAAAGAAGATCTATTATCGAGAACTATCTGTTAAACTATTAAAAGTAATACTCTCAGCCCAGATCACTGATTTCCTATGAGCATGTTGAGTGCCACAAATTTCATTTTTGATACCACGTAAGCTTTTAATTGATTTAATTTCCTGTCTGCAGAGTCCTGTAACCTTGAATTAAATGTGACATATGCTCCAGGGAGTAAAAAATAGCTTGATTGTGAGCAAGAGGGCTCCTGCAAAGTCAGGAGGATGCTGTCTGTTGTAGTCATGCAGCAAACTTGTCTCTTGGAGCCCACCTGTGTGGGGTTGGAAAAATGAAAAAATGACAACATGAATTGAGGATAATCTGTAACTGGAAGAATGAGGGGTAGAAATCATGAGGAATTTCTGATCAAAAATTGTATTCTGACTCCTACCCAAGGTCCTCCTTTGAAGTTTCCCTCATTCAGCTGCAGTTCTATGTTTCTTTGCCGTTAGCATGAGCTATTCCAGTTTCTAAAGGGTTTTCTTGTGAAAGCGTCTGAGGCTTGCATCCATCCTAGAGATATAATTTACTTTTAAGTCAGTGTAGAGCAGTAAAATGACCTAAAGAAATCCAATTGTTTGCCCAAGCTGGGCTGCACGTTAATGAAGGAGCTGGGAAAGAACCCAAAGCTCTGGATTTCTTCTGCGCTCCTCATTTAAGTCTGCATTGTCAATGCTGTCAGGATTCAAAACAGGGGAGAGGAAACCATAGGCCCAATTGAGCTATGATATCAATGGGTAAAATGAATTTGCATAGTTTGGTGGACTGGGGTAAGTGATGGTTTAGTGACCAAGCCCTTAAAATTGGAGGGGATATGTTAGGGAGAAGTGTATCCCAGCTATTATTCTTTCCGGTATGGTATATAGCTGGAAAATCTGTAGTCCCATGAATGAAAGCCTGTGCTGGCACCCACCCCAGCCAGGGGTGGAGGTGGAACAAAAGGAAACTCCACGTTTTATGTATTAGAGAGCCACTACAAAGGCAGAAAAATATTTTGACTCTGACTAAGTAAGGTCTCGACACTGCTCAAGTGATCTCCCAGGAATTACAAGCTATGCTAGGGAAATTAGGGAATAACCCTGAGAGGGTCATTGCTCCCTTTTCAGGCTAATAATTTCCAAATTCTTTCATTTACCTTTTCACCTTTATCTAAAGGTCACCAGAGGTAACATGTTTGTGAAGCTCTCCTATAAAAATACTTCATTTTTAATGGCTCGTTTTCCTCTCTTTAACACTGCATACTAGCTGGAAACATCTAGTCAAACGTTGGATAAAACCCCATTTTATATTCTCAAAGCTCTGATCTTATTCATTGCAATTTTGAAAACTATTCTGGATAAGATTCTTCACTGGTTAAAATCAAAACTCTTTTTAAGATTAAAAAGAACAGGCTTCAAGCATACACAGTAATCTTTTTTTTTTAATATTCAAATTACACCTAGCAAAGAGCTCCAGCCTGATGGATGGAGAATGAAATTCATCATCTTGAATGGCCTGACTCTTTTTTGATTATCTAAATCTTGAAGAAATCTGCTGCATGTCTGCTTTGGAAACTTTGTAGTCAAGCTCTGGAAAAATGCTGTTCATTATGGATGGCTTTTCTGTTTGTTGTTTTCTAGGGGTTTTTCTTTTTGGTGTGTCTGTGTTTACTGGAGACACATAAATGGAGAGTTATTTGCTTGTAATTTATAGCAGGTGTATGATTGCTCACCACAAGTAAGTTTAAAAGAACAAACAAGGACATGACTTAACTATCAGTTATTCAATATACCTATTACACTCTCAGCCAAGTTCAGCTTTTCTTGCCTTGTTTTTTCATCTTTTTTTTTTTTTTTTTTTTAAAAAAACTATATTGTTGTGCTGGGCAAAGGACACTGGAGTTCCTGAGCATCACACCCTCTGCTGTCTTTTGTTAGCCAAGGATCATCCCCTCCATCTCAAGGGCTGCAGCAGTGTCCATCTAATACGGATGCAACGTTTCCTA